>NC_049903.1:20525157-20802625 GCF_001411555.2 Juglans regia
AATATTCACCATCCCGAACAAGTTCTATACAATAAAGAAACAAAATAAATTATATAAATTTACATAACATATAGTATTATAGATCATAAAAGTTATAAAATGAAGTAAGTAAGAAACATACCCAACTATCTCTCAAAATCCTCCACCTCATCCATTAAAGTCCTAAGGTTGGTTGGAGTAGAAGAAGAACAAAGCCAATTTTGTGTACAAATGAAGCCCTCAACCATCATCGGAGATAAACTATTTCAAAAAAGGATCAAGGACACAACCCGCCGTGCTAAATGTAGATTCAAAGGCCACTATAGATACTGGTATTGCTAGTACATCTTGTGCAATTTTTGAAAGTGCACGATATCTAACTGAATTAACCCTCCACCAAATAAGAATGTCAAAATTTGGAAATGCCTCCTCACAACTTTCAGCTAGGTATCTATCAACCTCATTCTTGTTGCCTAAAGAGTTTTTCGACTGTAACCATTGCTTAAATAGGGTCATTCTTTTTGCCGTCCTATCAACTCTACCACCACCACTACCACTACCATCTGTATAATTTATTTCTTCACGTTGGGGGACTTGTGCACTGTTATTGTAGATCAAAATTGTTGACTTCCTCATTATCAGTGTATGCCTCATACATGCGGGTTAAATCATTTTTCACATTTCAACTCAAATCAACCGCTTTTGTGGGATCATTGGCATACATTCCTTCCAATGCAAAGTCAAAATATCGCATCTTGTACCGAGGATTAAGAATAATCCCAATAAAAACAACATATTCATATTATCTAAGTCGCCCCAATATTTGTCAAATTTTTTCTTCATATTTGTGGCCATTAATCCCACCACGGGGCTTCCTACTTCACACTCCACTTCAATTGCATCGGGTATTCTAACTAACTCCAGAAAAAATGAGTTGCAAGTTACATATTGATTCCCCGAAAAAGATAAAGTTGCATCATGAAATAGTTGAAGAAACCTTACAAACAACCTTACATTCTCCCAATCGTTATTATTGGGAGGCCCTAACTTCTTTGATGTTCTCCTATTCACCACATCACCTATTTCGTCATCATCGTCTCCAACACTAGTAAAGAACCCCAAATCTTCTTCTTCTAACCGTTCAAAAGCTTTTCAAAATTTTAAAGCCCCCTCCAACATTAGATAGGTGGAGTTCCACCTAGTCGATACATCTAAACAAATGCCACTTTTGTTTGCAATTTCTTCCAACTCAATACACTTCTTAAATGTATTCCACCTTTGAGATGATGACTTAACATATTTCACAACACCTCTCACCTTCACAATAGACTCATCAAATTTCCTCAACCCCTCATGGACTAGTAAGTTTAGAATGTGGGTACAACACCAAACATGCAAGAATTCATGTTCCAAAATAGTGTCCTTCCTATATTTGATTTTTTTCTTCAAATAAGAAATTGCTCCGTTATTAGAACTTGCATTATCAAGTGTGATTGCAAATACTTTCGATCTCCCCCAATCATGCAAGCACATCTCTATGGCCCTAGCAAGTGTATCACCCTTGTGATTCTCAACCAAATAAAAAGAAAGAATTCTTTTGTGTAGTTTCCAATTATCATCAATAAAGTGTGCAGTGAGACACATATAGTTGAAGTTTTTCACGGATGTCTATGTATCCGTGGTGAGGGAAACTCGTTACCCTCTTCAAAGAGCACTTCTCAACTTATTTTTTTCCCTTCTATACACACTAAAGCAATCCTTCGCAACCATAACACGGGATTTCGATGAAATCCCTACCCACTTAGGGCAAACAACGAGTATAAACTTCTTGAAACCCTCCCCTTCAACAAACCTAAAGGGCAACTCGTCAAGAATAATCATTTTCTGCTAAGGTTTGTCTACAAGTCTCAACACTAAATGCTATGGACATAAATCCCCCACTACCACTTCCTACACCCGCCTTCCAACCGAGAGTAGTTTGAGACTTATCCATCTTATTCAATAGGTATTTCTTACATTGTTTTTCAATGTGATACTTCATAGACTTTGTACCGTTGGTCTTCGTATCACATGTATACGAAACACTACAGTAATTACATGCAGCCCTAGGTTTACTTGGATCACCTTTTGGTGTTTTTGTAAAGTGATCACAAACCATTGACCTAAGTCTACCACTAGCACTCAGTTTAGTATTAGCACTTACATTAGGTGAGAGTGGAGGAATGCATTGCCCATGTGTAGCCTATGTTGACTATGCATCATCTATAGTAGAATCTTATGGAATTAATTCTGGAATAAAGTCCATCTAGAAAAGAAAAAAAGGGAATTAAATGAAAATAACAGACTGACTTGGCAAAATAATTGCCAATGATAACCCATATCAGGAAAAGGAGAAAGAAAGAAAATGAATTAAATTTTCATTTAAAGATAGCAACTCTACAGTAAAGAAAGAAAGGGAATTAAATTTCTACTTCTGCTTATTATTTCCAGAACATTTAAAGATAGCAACTTTACTGACTTGGAAAAATAATTGCCTGATTACAAGGAAAGTAAATAACAGAGGTTAAAGCATGACTTATCAAAGATAACTCATGTAGTCTTTCAGGTGTTGATCCTTGGATATAAACATACAACACTTGATGGTATGCTATGTCGTGTGGTCTGTAATGTGTGCGCCAGTGCATATAGATATGGTATAAGTTTAGTACCTGTGAATAGAGATATGGGATAAGTTTTTAGGCACTTGAAGAAGATGTTAATGGTGATAAACAATGTGTCTGATGGTGAATAATGGGATGGTAGTCTATGACTTGAAAGAGGATTTGGATCAATTTAGTAAACCCGAAGTGGAAATTTAAGGCTTTGTGTGTTTCAATTATTTGAACGTAAGCCACTATAAATTTCTTGAGTATCCTATGATGGATATGTTTCATGAATCAAGATTTCGTTGACATATATATCTTTTATAAGTAAAGATTCCTTTGAAATATATATTGATAACTGTAAAATGCCATCAGATTAGCGAGTTATATGTATATTCTGAATGTTGAGAGAGAGAGAGAGAGAGAGTACCATGCGTGTCGCAACAAAGGGGCTGCCGGCTTCAAATTTCAGGGGATGCGATGGGGGGCACTACTGCTGGAGAGAGGGGACAACAACTGCTAAAGTTTTGAAAAGGAAGATGGTTAAGTAAAAAAAAAATTGGGTTGCGTGAAACGGCGTTTCACGCAACCTAGTTTTAGTATTCAACTAAGGGACTTAAACAGCACTGTTTAGGTCCAATTTTGTACTAAACGGAGCCGTTTCTTCTGATTGGCAAATCATGTATTTCTTAAGTTGTGATTCTTTGGCACATAAATTAATTAAAAAAATTTTAAAATTTTTAAAATTAAAATAAAGTAAACTATTTAATGTTGACTATTTAATTAACTCATTAAAAAATAATTAATGATAACTCTTATAATATATACTATAACACTAATACTATATATTATACTATTATAGACTTATAGTGTTACTAACTTACTAATACATATAGTATACACTAAATTATTACTATACTATACTAATATTGATATTAATTATTAATACTATATAACTATGGTCATAGACTCATGTGTTTTTTTTGTCTAGACCAAACCGGACCGAACCGATCGGTTTCTCCAGTCTGGACCGACTGCTTTACACCCCTACCGGCAGCCGTCGAAACCGCTAGAGTTTTCCGTTGCCAGTAGGGTAGTTCCTTCACCACGAGAGCCGCTCACGCTAGCCAAAGTGCAAGAAGAGAAGACAAGAGGACGAAGAACCAGTCGCCTAACCACTCAGGCAGGTTGCAAGTTACAGCGATCAATTAGGCACAACACAGAATAAAGTAGTCGCCCACTGAATTTCCTTGCCACAGAATTTGTCAGTACTCGCCACTAAGAGATGATCCATACGCGATTCCTCACCGCAAAATTCTGCTCGCCAATTGCCCACTCACAGGATACTCCTCGCCATTTACTCACCATGCCAAAGCCATCCTCGCCTAGTGGGCGCATACACAAGGAGAGCTCTCGCCATATACAATATTTTTCACCTAATAATAATAATAATAATAATAATAATAAAATCACTCGATAGTGAACAACTTCAATCAAGGAATAGTTGGATGCCACAACCAAATTACTCAGGTCCTTTGGTATTGCGAGCATCTCACGCCTTCATCAACACCGAGCACGGCTACCCGTAGACATCACCTGTGTGTCACCAGCCTTCACCACACTCAAGCGAGATAACCAAGGTTTGCAAACCTCAAACTTGTGATTTGGGTTATTTAATCTAACATTTTTTGTTTTTATTTTGGTACAAGGAGAGCTCTAGCTCCCGCCACAGAGTGTGGCACGGTGCACTCTCCAAGTTAGCCACCAAGAATCGAGTTACACACTCGCGATGTAATTCAACGGGCGCAGAGGTCATAAGACCCTCGACCCTCTCCAAATTTAGCCACCAAGTGCCGAGTTACACACTCAAGGTGCAATTCAACGGGCGTGGAGGTCACAAGACCCACGACCCTCTCCAAAGTTAGACACCAAGGGTCAAGTTACACACTCACGGTGCAATTCAATGGGCGCGAAGGTCACAAGACCCATGACCCTCTCCAAAGTTAGCCACCAAGGGCCGAGTTACACACTCGTGGTGCACTCTCCAAGTTAGCCACCAAGCGCCGAGTTACACACTCGCGGTGCATTCTCCAAGTTAGCCAACAAGGGCTGAGTTACACACTTGCAGTGCACTATTCAAGTTAGCCACCAAAGGGTGAGTTACACACTCGCGATGCAATTCAACGGTAGGTCACAAGACCCTCAACCCTCTCCAAAGTTAGCCACCAAGGGCCGAGTTACATAGTCGCGATGCACTCTCCAAGTTAGCCACCAAGGGCCGAGTTAAACACTCACAGTGCAATCCAACGGGCACGGAGGTAACAAGACTCACGACTTTTTCCAAAGTTAGCCACCAAGGGCCAAGTTACACATTCGCGGAGAACTCTCCAAGTTAGCCACAAAGGGATGAGTTAGACACTCACGGAGTAATTCAACGGGCGCAGAGGTCTCAAGACTCGCAACCCTTTCCAAAGTTAGCCACCAAGGGCTGAGTCACACACTCGGGATGCAATCTAATGGGCGCGGAGATCTCAGGACCTACGACCCTCTCCAAGTTAGCCACCAAGGGCCGAGTCATACACTCGCAGTGCAATCCAAAGGGTGCGGAGGTCGCAAGACCTACGACCCTCTCCAAGTAAGCCACTACGAGCCAACTTACACCCTTGCAGTGCAATCAAACAGACGCGGAGATCAGTAGACCATGGGACCCTTTAAAAATTTAACACCCGAAGGGTAAAATTGAATACTTGCGACACAACTAGAGCCCGTGCAAAGGGTAAGCTAGAACCGGGCATCTCCCACTACACTCGACTCGCCAAGTTTATGTGATCGAGGACATCTTCCGCTATACCTATTCGCTAAGGCTACATGGTCAAGGAGCTTTCTCTTGCCCATCGCCGCAGTCCATTGCATCTCCCTTTACACCCATCTCTCAGAGTTACATGGTTGAGGCATTCCCTCGCTACACTCCCATCACCAAAGTTATACGGTCGAGACACCCTCCCTCCACACCCACATCCAAGTGTCTCCAATCACTATAACTGCCTTGATCGGGTGTCCTTCGGGAACAAGTCAATGGGCTCAGCGACCGCTTAAGATGGATCTAGGGGATCTAGGGGGTTGACAAGCACCCTGACCACTCAAACACGGATTACTACAAACTCTTACATCCACATCAAAAACGGAAAAATAATAACAAAAATCACAGCACGGGGCAAAATCCACTAGACACTGAAAACCCAAAAAACGATCACCAAGCACAGAAATATACGCACTTTACTAAAAACATTCACGTACAATCACTACACAAATATTCTTACAAACAAAACTCACAAGGCCCATCCTCGAAGGCCCTTACTACAAATCTTACAATTCATTTTTTAGGACCACTCATAGAGATTTTAATTGCATAACAAGCGAAAAACTATGAACCATCTACCAGAATTTCTTTGCAAGTTACCTCGTGAACCGAGCCACGCACTCCCACTCTACATAATCCAGCCATTATCTCTCTATCCTGCGTTCATAAATATTTATTGCTTGCGCCAGAGTGACAAATAAATTCGGACAGACCAGTTCGGCTGCATTTTTACCTTTGATTCCCAAGGTCTTCTTTTAAAGCAAATCGCCCTTAAGAATCGTGGGGTTCTGTTAAACCACCTATTTAGGCATCATCTCATACACGTAGAACTTCCCTCAACTAGGGTTGCTCTTCGCGTCCATTTTCTCCACGGGATGAACATTCCTATCCCATTACATTTACGACAACAGTTGTGTAATAGATGTTTATATACTCACGTATAGCAGTTCATCAGTTTGATAAGTTAGGGCTGCTACACGTTATCTCCCTCATGTCTCCAGTCCAGCAGCACCGAACTCATGCACACAACCCAGTTTTCCCACCCTCTGATACTTTGTTTCATCTTTCATAACCAACAAGTCCCTAAAATGGCAAGTTGCCTCGCATCTCCCATCCCACGCACGGTCAGTCCATGGATGAATCTGCTGTGATCATGCAAGACACCACCTCATACAGTCAAGGCCTCCGAGCTCTGCCCTGAAACACCTCCAGTCGCAACCCTCTGTTCTAAGCCAAGCAAACTGCCGTCGCACCCATCACCACCATTGTCGAATCCAACAACCCACATCTTTCCCCCACGGTCACAGCCTACAGTTGATGCACAAACCTCCCAAAGCAACAACTCAACGACGTTCAACGTTTGCACCGTAACACTCCTGCTTAGCCGCTACCCAGCCACGCGAAACCGTAGCCACTGCACAGCTCCTCCTATTTGCTGTTGTGCACTACCAAGCCCCATACTCCTCTGTTTTAACCAGCCAAAAACAGAGCAGGTTCTTGCCAAAGTTCTCCACTGAGCTCCCCTCCATCGGCCTCTCACTCTCCCTGTGCCCCTCGATTTTTCAGTCACGTTACACGTCGGAAGTCACCGCACGTAGCTCCCGACCAGTCGCACGCCTACTCGCTATCCCACGGTGAGCTATCTCTCCCTTCCACAAGCCGTAGTCTCTCTGTCTCTCCCTCATTTTTTTCACCGTGTTCTCTCAGCTTACTCTCTCTCTCTCTCTCCCTCTCTATCATTTTCGTGCTCTGCCAGCCAGAACATCCATCGCCGCTCACCCACGCCGGAGGTCCACGGTCGAACCCACGACTCACGCCGCATGCACACTCTGCTCGTAAGACCTCTAGTCTCTCCTTTTTTTTTTTCTATTGTTAGATTTTTAAGCCCTAGATAGTAAATTACATATAGGCCCTAATTGGTAACACAGAGTTTCTTAATTATGATGTTATTGTTGAGATTAAACTTAGAGAGTTTAGATGTGTGACTGTTGGATATATTTTACAGTATAATCACAGTCATAAATTGGAGAGTTGATGTGAAAATTATAATTTTTAGAGTAATGAGATCTTAAGGTTTCGAAGATGTTAGGGTTTGAGGAATTAAAATAGATTATTTAAACATTTTTTTGGTTTAATTACGAAGGATGTGGAAATTTACGAAATTTACATGATTATTTTTTATAGGTAATAATTTATATTTGTTCGACATTATTGAGGAAAATTTCTTAAAAGTTAAGAAGTCCAGGTAAGCGGGGTTCCTATGCTAGACTTTATATAAATTGTTTAGACTAAGGTTAACTTTCTAAAAACTTTGCATGTTTTGTGATGAAATGAGAACTTGAGAAAAACCAACTTCGATTGCTTATTTGCATTACTCATGAAATCTATATGAAAAAAAAAATGTTTATGCCATGCATTGTGTAGACATGAGCTATATTTTATCATGTTGTCTCTAAAATATGAAAAAGAGCGATTATAAAATCTAAAATTTTTTACTTTGAATAAATGAAGATGTTTTGGATTCTGTTTATTTCGAACATGTGAAATGATCTGAAGCTATTTAGTATTTTGTTTTGATATGATGTGTCATCTGAAAACCTTGGCATGAGGTTCTAATTCTGTATTTGAATGTGATCTGGTTCCGATGATGTTCCATTCTGTTTCTGTTAAGGCCTAGCTATGGGTATAATGGTGATTTATAACCCTACCACGGGGGTGAAACATGGTATACGGCCCAGCCACGGGTATAATGGTGGTTTATAACCCTACCACGAGGGTTAAACATGGTATTTGTCCCGATATGATGCTATGAGATGATATGAATATAATATTTCAGTTTGGAAATGCCAAAGGATTTTCTTTTTGAGAACAAGTTTGTTTTTCTGAAAATTTCGCTCTGATGTTTTGTACCAAGTTTTATTTATGCATTTCGAAAGAAAATATGTTGTTTCTGCATTCTGAAAGTAAATTATTTGTTCTGCATACCGAACTTTATAAATGCTCATGTTTACATGCTAGTATATGCTCTTTGCTTACTGAGTTGCTAATAACTCACCCCTTATCTCCACAATATTTTTCAGATATTTTGATGGTTCAGTTGAGGATCAAGATTATGAGGCATTGGGTGAGATGATTTAAGTATAGTGGTTTAAGCATAGAAAGTTTTTTATGAGTATTGTCGATTTTTATTAAGAAATTTTATTGTATTATGATGACTTGACATTTTAGGAAATTGGTTATATTGAGGAAATTAGATTGAATCGAATTTTCTATATGATATTGGGAATTTGGAGTCTATTTTTCATATTGTTGAAATGTGAGTTTAAGTGTTAGGAAGTAACTCTCCGACCCATGTAGAACTAGGGCTTTACATATTTATACTTTCAACGATTTTCATTTGCTATTGCTCGGCAATGATTCCGCAGGATACCTCAGTAATGGCAACTTTAAAGAAAAACCGAAACCAACTGACCTCAAGAAAATAGTACTCAAAGGAAAATATGCACTGCCCAAGTGGGAAATCAATGGCTTGGTGGAGTACATCTCCGACGAGCCACAGCCTGGCGGCATGTACTTCATTGTTGCTCACAGTGTCCATGCAGTAAGGCTTGGCAATCAATCTCTCAAACCGTAAAGGTCAAACCAGGTGTCCTTTATGCTCTGACATTTGGGGCATAAAGAACATGCACACAAGAAGAGCTTTTGGGGGTCTCAGTGTGTAATGCCCGTCCTTGTGGTGGGACTTTTTCCAAAATATTTTTATAAAAGGACAACGGGAATTACCATCCTGTTTAAAACTTTTCACTTGCATACCCAGGGTGTGAGACTCCACGTTTATAAATTAAAATGTTCTTTAATGAGAAAAGAGGGTTACAGCGGAAAACATATATCTTATAATAAAAAGGCCTCTCGTGCGTTTAAAACTCGTGCCTAGACTTCTGTGCTCTTCCACATGGGTTGTGTCCGTCCTGATCATGCAGTTCCTGTGGGGGAGGGACATGCATAAAAACTAAAATGAGTCGAAGACACGTAAGCATTACTTCATACAGTTAAAATATAGCAACATAGGTTTTCATTCATGCATTCATCACTCGTACATATTATTACATGCATGCATACGTGTCATACGTGCATTCGTTTGAAAACGTCACTGGACGGGGTTTTTCTCTTTTAAACATGGGCATCCTTTTCGTAAAATGTTTCTCCTGTCAGTGCCTTCATTACTTCAAGAGTTCGTGCATGTTTACGTGCATACGTGTGTTCTTTTGAAAATGTTACTGGACGGGGCTTTTCTTTCAAAAGACTTTCCTTTCTTTAAAATGTGTCCCCCATCAGTGCCTTCATTTCTTAAAGGTTCGTGCATTCATGCGTTCGTACAAACATGCATACATCCATTCGTTCTTATCACTTTTATAGGCCAGTACACACTGTTACACCCCCTGTGTTTGGGGTTAGTGGTCTTCCTTTGGACCCGGATTCGGCCTGTGGCCACGGGTTGGGAATCCCTTTCATAGGAGGCAGCACTAGGTGCACTTCCAGTACTACTTACCCGGCATTGCAATCTACCCATTCATTGGTACCCTTTTCATTCATTCATGTGGTCGTTACGTATCTTCATACATTTCATGCTTCCATTTTTTTCTTCCTTGCTTTTCATTCATTCGTTCATGTCAGCTCGAAAGAGCTGGAGCTTTCATTCAGTTCATTCTTTCATTTAACAGTCCTTTCTTTTCGTGAGAAAACATTTCTTTTCATGGATAAACATCGTTTGGGGCGTAAGCTCGAAAATGGTCTTTTCATTTTTCAGTTCATTTCAGTTCTATCATTTCTTTAACAGTTCGTTCGTGCATACGTCATTTAAGAACATACATGGGCTTAAACGTCAGCTTTTATGTCATCCATAAGCGTCACCTTGAACGTCGTCAATCATGGCGTCCACGAGCATCACCTCGTGGCGCACATGAGAGCGTCGGTTCGTAGGATCCATAAAAGCATCCGTTGTCATGCCCTTCATGCATCTTCATCAGTTTATAGATTTTCTTAGAAAATACATACAATAGATACAGCGTATAGTCATCCATTCACATGCGTACAATTAATACTTTGGTTGCGTAAACAGGGGCTGCCAAGAAGGGCCGTACATACTTATACCTTTGAACAATTAGCATTTTCTTTCTTAAAACGTCTTTCGTTTCTTTTCGTCTTTTCGTGAGCATCTTAAAGGAAAAGCATGTCTTGTATCTTGGAAAACTCTATAAGAGTATGAACGTAACACTTACCTGGACTCCATGCTACTTGCATGTCATTCAGTCCATTCATGTGCTTGTCAGATGGCAACCTACATACATACACATACCTTAGCATCATTCTCTATCTAATGAATAAGCAATTTGAACTATAAATAGAACTACGCTATACTTGGAACACTCATTATATCCTATGCACTTACATGCCCTTTACTATGTTAAACCCTTTGGGGACCACTTACGGTCACCACATCTTCCAACTCAAAGTCTTGCCTCGAGTGCTCATCCACTAAAGTGAACCCATGATTCACCTTAGGAATATGACACTAAGGCATCCGTCTTACTCTTCTTACAACCACATTCCGACGCATGATTCCGACCGATGGACTCACGCATCACAATCCTAACAATACGCCCATCATTACCTTCATGCATCTTAGCCCACACTAAATCCTCATTCCCATCCATACAAGCCACACGGCTCTAAGCCAACTCTAAGGCTCAAGCACTGTGTAACTGTACTTAGGACAGATTACTCATTACATATGGTGAATCCGTCCGGCACATGTGTCTCATCATGTTACACATGTACCTTACCCCTTTATCACCTAAGATCAACATATAACATGTTGATCACCTGCTTGTATAAACAAGCACCATACTCTGATACCAATATACTCTTAACCCGGCTAGCATGACTCTTCATGCTACCCGTCCCTTTTGACAGTTCATCCCAACACTTGACATGACAGGACTCCATTCACAACTACGCCTTATGTCATGTCATATAGCTCGAGATTGCTCCCAAGCTACATCATGACCTTGTCACATTACCTGATATCCCATTACATCATTTATATGTCAACTCCTAACCCATCACGAGTACAGTTCCTCACGTACTCCTGTCACATCGTGACATCTCGTCACGTTTCCATTACGTCATTTCTATACTTTAACACTTCACCCATCATAAGCATGACTTCCAATAACCACTTCACTTCGTGACGTTGCCCAGTCATGCTTCTGTTGAGTACTCTTACACTTGTTCCACTACTTCACCCATCACAAGCACGACTGTCAGTAGTCATGTCACTTCATGACATTCCTCAGTCATGATTCTGCTGCGCACTCTTGTACTTGTTCCGCTACTTCGCGCATACTCCTAGCCATAAGTCCATCACGGTGACACTTGTCACCTCAGACTACAGGCTATGCCATAACTACTTCAGGACACTGTTTCACAATTCCCGACACTATCCATCATGTTCCACGCCCATCGATCACTTAATCATCCTTATCTCTACGACACGCCATACAAAGTGTCGCTGCCACGTGGAGTACACTCTACATATACTCCCTTCACATATGCTATATCAACACTATGGCATACTCACCATATGGTGTATCACTATATCACATGGAGTACACTCCTCGTATACTCCCTTCATACATACTACGACACATCACCATTATGGCATTCCCGCCATATGGTGCATCACTCCACCACATAGAGTACATTCTACTTGTACTCCCCACATATACCATACCCCACACAGAGTACACTCATCGTGTACTCCCTTCATACACACTACGGCACATCACCATTATGGCATATCCGTCATATGGTGCCACTCCACCACATGGAGTACACTCCACGTGTACTCCTTTTACACGCACTACGACACTAAGTACACTCCACTCGTACTCATCCCGTTCCACAATACGCCAGGAGGGTATATTTTACATATACTCTCCTTGTCTCACATTACGCCATACACAAAGTACACCCAGCGTGTACTATTCTCATTCCACATACGCCACGCCACCATTACAACACATACTCCACAACCACATTACACAGCACAGCCCACAACACTACACAGCGTACTTTCCAATTACACCCAACACTTCACAGCACACAACACGACACAATACATATCCATCTAACACATATATGCCCAACACTTCACTACACAGAATGTCTAACACTTCATCACACAAAACCACATCACAATACCACAACTCTACAAATACCAACAGCACAGTCCCCAACCTAGTCAACTAATCAATATCTAACATAATTAAAGAGGGATAGAGGGTTATACCATCGACGGGATAACCTGTGCGTTGCTCGTTGATCGTCACAGCCGATGATGTCAGAAGAGTCGTACGTGGCGGCTAACCCACGTATGTTAACTGTTTAGGCGTTTGGATAGCTAGGTGTGCTCTTGGAAAGGCTCGGGGTGGTCTTGTGATGATGGCAAGGAGCATAACAAGGTAGATCTAACCATGTATAGTGGCAGTCAACCTCGCGTAGTGGCTTTCCATCACATGCAGTGACTAACCACCACTCAAAGTGGTGGTTTGAACCTAAGGTTGGGCTGAGGGGTTGCTGGTGGAGCTCCTGGTGGCACTAGGGTGGCGCCACGGCGGAGGAAGGGGAAATGGTCGTGTAAGGGAGAGAGAGGAGCCGTGGGAGAGTGAGAGAGAGTGTGCTTGCATGGGTGGCAGATCGGGGCCGTGGGAGGTTGGGTTGGCTTGGTGGCGGCCTAAGGAGGCTGGAGGCGGTGGTGGAGGGTGTAAAACCTGTGCATGAGAGAGGAAGAAACCGCGAGATGGAAAAGGGGCTTCTGGCCATGGGTTTAAGGGAGGAGGAAGGGTGAGACCAGGAGTAACTCGTGGTGGTGTCCCGTGGCCAAGGTGGCCGCGTACGGCGGCACACGGTGGGGAAATGGGTCAAAGACCCATTTTGGCTACTTGCCGTGAGGGGAGAGGGAGGACTGCACGGTGGAGGCTGAGCTTGCTGGAGGAGGTTGGCCAGTGGAAGAGGAAGCTGTCGTGGAGGTGGTGGCGTTGTTGGGCAGCGCACGGCTGCGCTACGCACACCAAGCCCATTCGGGCTGTGTACTTCCAAAATGGAGAAAGGGAGAGCGTGAGAGAGAGGGGCTGGGCTAGTTGAGCTCGCCGGCGTGAGGTGCAACTGGTGGTGTTGGCGGTGAGAGCTACTGACCCACGGCGGCGCCGGGCTGAGGCGTGGAGTTGT
The DNA here is from genome assembly GCF_001411555.2 of Juglans regia. Classification (NCBI taxonomy): domain Eukaryota; kingdom Viridiplantae; phylum Streptophyta; class Magnoliopsida; order Fagales; family Juglandaceae; genus Juglans; species Juglans regia. The sequence goes on from NC_049903.1 coordinate 20,538,928, forward strand.
TCGGCATGGAGAGAAGCCGCGTACTGCGTACGCTATGGAGAGGGAGGAGAGAGAGAGTTAGGGGAAAAGTGAGGGAGAAAGAGATGGGGTCTGGGTATTTAACCCAGTCCCTTCGTCTGGGGATCCACATAACGATCTAACGGTGGATCTCAAATACTGATTTGAAAATGAGTAAATATTAACTTAATTAAAAGCGCTTAGAGGAATTAAGGTAGAATATTATTTTAAACTAACTTTAGTTTATAAAAATAATATTCTTCATCATTAATAAAATGATGAAGTCTTATTTAACATATTTAAAATGATTAAACCATTTAATTAATAAAAGCTTTCAACATAATTTAAATCTCATAATATCTTAAATAATTGAAATCATTTTAATAATAATATTAATATGATTTCCGACAATTATAATATTTTTGGAGTTCTTCTAGAATATTATGATTGTCATATTTAAGATCAATCTTAATTCAATAATACTGGAAATACTCCTTATAAATATTTCCAACATATTTAAAACACTGGACGTGCCCTAGAAGTCACACGATATCTTTCGAGACACGCCATCATGGTTCGACATGCATAACATGGCTCGCAGTCGCTAGATAGAAGGGGCAGACAATTTACAAAATCTCTGCCCTCGGAATTTTCTTACGTCATAAAGACGGAACATACGGCAGAAAGAAGAAGCGTACATAAGAAGGAAGGAGTAGGGTATTACACAGTGCCTCCTCAGAAAGGAGACCTTCCTCTGCAAACACTCTACAGTAGTAATAGAGGTGACATGCTTGGGGATTCATTGCTACGTCTAATGTTGTTACCGTGACATTCCACAATCCTGGGACTCAAGAGGTAAAGAGGATAACTACACTTCAATCCTCATTCTATTCTACTTCTGGAGACAATATTAATTTTCCTAACTTTGCTAGTGAGAAACACACACACTTCACCTCTTTTTCCTTCAGCTTGTGTTGTGGTATCCAAACCTTTCTGCCCTACTAGTTAGAGAAATCCATTTTGGGAAGTCTTCTACACGTGTAAGCACATGTCTGTTCTACTTGTTGTGTTGGAGAGAGCTAGATCCGTCAAATGGGATAGTGTCGTTTGTCAAAATTCAGTTTCCTCAGTTTCATCTAATTTGCAACATGTGCTTATGATCGATTTGATCTATACATCCATGAGATTTGGTCTCAATTTATCTATCATTCTATGTGTTTCCGCGAGTCCAAGCAATACGTTGTGGTCTAGATAAGAACAGTAGTAGTGATCGGATCTGGACTTGCACTTCCCGCCAAGAGTTTAACTCTGTTTTTTTCTCCCTTGTCTCTGCCAATTTATTTGTGTAGCTTGTATCTAAATTGCTACCTTAGATCACATTGATATAGTGAGATTTGTGTTTGTTTCGTTAAAATAGTATTGAGATGAGATGTTTTGAGATATGTGTGAATAGTGTTGAGATATGTTGAATATAGATGAGATATGAAGTGTGTTTGTTTATATAGATGAGATAAGATTAGTTTGACTTTTATTTTTCAAGTATTTATATTGGTGGGATCCACAAATAATTATATTAATTTTTTACAGTAAAATATTGCCAACCAATGAAATAACTGTTTTCTAACGTTTTCCTGGACGTTTCTGTAGAGTCTAATCGTAAAAAAACAGTATCAATCAAGGAGAGGGTCAGACCAGCTGTTTTCCTAACAGTACAAAACAGTAACAACTAAGAAGAGGGTCATATAAGAGCATTGGAAATGGCCTAGCCAAATGTCAATGCAAGTCCAAATTTTAGCTAGATGTGAGAAAAAACCTCCACATTAGACTAGCCAATGGTCCAAAGCTTAAGACTTGAGCTACAGTAAATTTTGAGTCCTCTCCAAACATGGCGAGTTACTGTTCACAATGGAAAGCAATATTTTATTATTTCATCTACCTCCATCTCTCTTTCCCTCGTTCTTTTCTCTTTCTTCATACCGAATGGCCCCATTTCCCTCGTCTTTCCTTTCTTCTCTCAAAAGCTCCCAGCACATTGATCCTTCGGCTTCGTCTTCTTCAACTCGCCGAATCGCACCCTCACCGAATATTCTTTTTTTTTCTCTTCATTTTCTCTCACGCCGAATCACACCCTCTTGTTTCTCCCTCCTATTTTCGTCTTCTCTCTGCACCATCGCCGCATCACACCCTCACCGAATCGTACCCTTGCCGAATCGCACCATTTCTTTATTTTTCTCTTCCTTTTCTCTCACACCGAATCGCACCCTCTCGTTTCTCCCTCCCATTTTCGTCTTCTCTCTGCACCATCGCCGAATCGCATCCTCTCTCTACCAATGCAAGTCCAAATTTTTTTCATTTCCGCTCTGAGAACCCATTTGCAGACCAACCCACGCCTTTTCCATTCCCTCCCTCCAGATTTTTTTTCCTTTCCATTTGCAGATAACTTATCGAAGGCATCAGCAACATAGAGTACCCAAACTTCTCTCCAGCCATATTTTTGCCTTAGACTGTTGAGATCAACAATGCCATATTCCCTCGACGAACTCAGGTATTTCACAAGGGTATTTCTTGGCTGCTAAAATGAACTGCTCATGGCTGCAGTATTTATATTCTTGACGGGTTATTGCTTTCAATTTCTTGAATTTGTCTCTGATTTTACAGCGACCCTAGCTTATGAAGTCCAAATTTTGTGGCCTTTTCCTTAGAAACTCATATATTGTATTGGTATGTGCATTTTTATGTGGTCTGCTGCTTGAATATTTTGTTGCTAATTTGTTTGACTTCATATCAATGCTGATTTGTTGAAGAGCCAAGGGAATTTCCGAAACAAAAATTTTGGACTCTAGAAACTTTGATGTGCGACTCAAAGAGCCAAGGGGCTTCCTTATTAAAACTTAGTTTAGTTCTTGCATGGGACATCGCATTGTTCTGGGAAACATGAATTGATAGAAACTGTTTTGATGGATTAGTGGACTGTTTTTGTAATTTTAGTGGATTGTTTTGTAATTATTGGACAGTTTTGATGGATTAGTGGACTGATTTTATAATTTTAGTGGACTTTTTTGTAATTAGTGGACTGTTTTTATAATTTTAGTGGACTGTTTTGTAACTATTGGACTGTTTTGATGGATTAGTGGACTGTTTTTGTAATTTTAGTGGACTGTTTTGTAATTAGTGGACTATTTTTATGGATTATTGGACTGTTTTTGTAATTTTAGTGGACTGTTTTGTAATTAGTGAACTGTTTTTGTGGACTATTTTTTAATTAGTGGATTGTTTTTATGGATTAGTGGACTGTTTTTGTAATTTTAGTGGACCGTTTTGTAATTATTGGACTGTTTTCATGAATTAGTGGACTGTTTTTATAATTTTAGTGGACTGTTTTGTAATTAGTGGACTGTTTTGATGGATTAGTGGACTGTTTTTGTAAATATTAAAAAAATATATTATTAAAATATTTAATATTTTATTATTATTTAAACTTTAAGATAGTTAGTCCAATATGGACTAATCTAGCAATAAATCTATGTTATAGCCAAAATACAACATTCTAGCTAAATTTTAGACTTGGCAATGCCATTGCCAATGCTCTAAGCTTTTGTCTGTAAAGTACAGTTCATAAATAGTGATAAATTAATAAGAGTTGAAATGAGATAAGATGAGATGAAATAAAAAAATTAGTATTTATTTTCAGAAATAGTCTAATAGTACAAAACTTAAAAAAGTTTTTAGAGATTTTAGTTTCACCCCTTAAAGCAAACGAATTACAATATGTCCCAACAAGAAGAAAATGGACATTTGGACACAAAGATGGGACATGAAATTTTTTAAAAATTTCATAATTTTTATTTTGCAAACATCATTTAAATACAAAATATTTTTCACTTTCAAATATTTAAATTGTTATCTAATTTATTACCTAATTATTATTCAAACATAAAATTTAATACAATTTTTACAAATTAAAAAAAAAAACACACAAAAATCAACACAAGTTTTTTAAAACTCAAAATAAAATTAAAATTAAAAATTTATACTGAAAAAATTTTTTAATTTTATAATATTTTAATCAATTTTTTTCTTTTATTTTTTAAAATCAAGTATAACATCTTAATTTAAATTATTTTACTATTATTTATAAAATTATAAGATACTCTAACTGTCCAAACGAGCTTTAAATGTAGCCAACATACGTAATTACCTCTTAATATTGTTCCAACAACAAGAATTTGGCCAAGGTGAACAAAAAATAAAACTGATAATTGGTTTGGACAGTGGAAAATCTTATAATACTAATAATAAATAAAAAGAAAGAAATATCAAAGAAAGACTCTTTGAGAATTTAATGAGGTGAAAAGGAGACCACAAGATCTCACTTCTCACCCCAAGGGCAGAAACGCCACAGGAAATCAAGTAATCGAGACAGCATATAATCACCAGCCACGTGTCATGTAATGCCAAATAGATAGATTTCATTGGATGAGATTCTCTCATCTCTCGACCACATCTTATCCCTTCCCAACCCCCCACGGCCATTAAACAGGGACTCACTCCCTCACAGTCACGCTCCCTTGAAGGACGCTCCCGAGTCCCACCGCTACACCGAGGCAAAAGCTTTTGCTCCAGAAATGGCAGCAGAAATGGCTCTTGTAAAACCCATCTCCAAATTCAGCACTGCAAGTCCTAAGTTCAACAGCCCAAGATGTGGATCTTACTCAAAGTTCACCACCATCAAAATGACGGCCACTTCACAGCCGCCGCCCACCACCACTAAACCTAGGAAGAAGGTTGCTAAAACCGCCATTAAAGAGACACTCTTGGCACCGAGGTTTTACACCACTGACTTTGATGAAATGGAGACCCTTTTCAACACTGAGATCAATAAGAACCTCAACCAGGCTGAGTTTGAAGCTCTGCTGCAAGAATTCAAGACTGACTACAACCAGACGCACTTTGTGAGAAACAAGGAGTTCAAGGAGGCTGCTGATAAACTGCAAGGACCTCTGAGGCAAATCTTTGTAGAGTTCTTGGAGAGGTCATGCACTGCTGAGTTCTCTGGGTTCCTTTTGTACAAAGAACTTGGAAGAAGGCTCAAGGTATGGCTCTCTAATTCCTCAATTTCTGATACTGTTACCTTATCATGAGCTTATCTAAGTTACTTGTTTGTGTGAAGGAACTTGTTTCAACTGCTGGATTTTGGGAAGTCTAATTTTCAAATATAATAAAATATTTTAAATTGAATCCGAATTTTACAAAATACTTCGAATTTCTTGTACAAATTTCTCGTTACTTTGTCCAAGATAATCGACATCCTTAATTTCTATATTAGAAGCTGTATTTTTCTCAATTGGTGTTCAACATCAATCAGTTTTCTCTTGTACAAAACTTAGCCCACCAGTAGTAGCTTTAATTTTTCGAATCGAATAGTGGTATTATGAGTCAGGTGACTCTCTCTGAAACATTGTTCTCTGGGATGGATGAACTAAGCTTCTGTCTTACTGAGTTAGGATCCTCGTCCCTCCATTTGGTTTTTCAGGCAAAATTTTAAATGGTGGCTTTTAGTTTGGAGCTAATGTTATCAGAAAACGGGATTCATATCCAAATTTATGCCCCTTTAGGCCAAATGAAACCCCACAGTTTCAGTTCTTTTCAGTTTAAGGCAGTTTTATTCTCGCAGCATTGGGCTGGTTTAATCGTTTTGAGGATTGATCCTGCAGAAAACCAATCCAGTGGTAGCTGAAATTTTCTCTCTCATGTCAAGGGATGAAGCAAGGCATGCTGGGTATGCAAACAATATCTCTAGACTCACTTTTGTGTCTTTTTCTATTGAATATTAATTCATTACATCATTTATCATTATTGGTACTTATATTGGGGCATTACATCTGTGATCAATATCGGTACTTGCATTGTTGTACTATATGCAGATTTCTGAACAAGGGTTTGTCTGATTTCAATTTGGCGTTGGACTTGGGTTTCCTAACAAAGGCTAGAAAGTACACATTTTTCAAGCCTAAGTTCATTTTCTATGCCACTTATCTATCTGAGAAGATTGGATACTGGAGATACATAACCATATACAGACATCTCAAGGCCAATCCTGAGTACCAATGTTATCCCATTTTCAAGTACTTTGAGAACTGGTGCCAGGATGAGAACCGGCATGGCGATTTCTTCTCTGCATTAATGAAGGCGCAGCCCCAATTTCTCAATGACTGGAAAGCAAAGTTGTGGGCCCGATTCTTCTGCCTTTCGGTATTATACCAATGCTAATTTTTTTTTTTTTTTATAAGTGCCATCGCTAAACTTATGAAGTTATATAAATCTTGATGTTTCTGTGACATTTTCTAACACAATAATTGGCTGATGGAAAAAAGGATAGAAAAGAATTGTAAAATTCTGCAGCTATGGACAATGTTAAGCGAATGAAGTCTAGAATATATTAGTTTTACAATCTTAGTTTCCACTGGAGTTATATATTGAATTCCTATTGTTTTGTTCTTTTCTCCATTTATGAGATCCAAACTAACTAGAATTCTTCAAATTTAAGGTTGAACATCTGTCCCTAAATTTCTATATTTTTCTCACAACTTCATGAATCTACCTTGCAGGTTTACGTGACAATGTACCTAAATGATTGCCAGCGCACAGCTTTCTATGAAGGCATTGGGCTCAACACAAAAGAATTTGATATGCATGTCATAATTGAGGTGAGACTGTGATGTTTTATTAAATACTTTCCAAGCAATAATCTCAGTTATCAAGCCATTTTGTGATACTAAATTGCCAAGACAAACTAGGAAAATGGCAGGGACTGCCTAAAGCCATATTTTGTCAGATCCTCAAAGTGCTTTCCCTGCATTCCTTGGGCCATCATTTTCTCTATTCTACTGTTCATTAAAAAAAATCTCTCTATTCAAATAGGACAAAGAAAATAATAAAAAATATCTTTGATTTTCAGCAGTAATCTAAATGGGATGTTAAAATTTCTGTTTACGCAGACAAACCGCACAACAGCTAGAATTTTCCCAGCCGTGCTGGATGTTGAGAACCCTGAATTCAAAAAGAAGCTGGACAACATGGTGGAGATTAACCAGAAGCTGATTGCTGTTGGGGAGAGCGAGGACATACCCGTGGTGAAGAACTTAAAGAAGATACCACTTATTACGGCATTGGCCTCAGAGCTCCTGGCTGCATATCTAATGCCTCCAATTGAATCTGGATCTGTTGATTATGCAGAGTTTGAGCCCAAACTTGTTTACTGAATTCTTTTGTACGAGTTCCATTTCTTCCTTGTTATTGTGAATTGCTGCGATTCTGTTGTAGTCATATGACTTTAGTGTAAGAAACTGAGTAAACATATGAAGAGGATCCCTTGTATTTCTTGTAATTATGGAACCTCATTTTTCCAGTTGGTACGCAAACGTGCCATTTTCCCTTTGAAAGTTTAGGTTGCATTTAGATGTTGAGCTGAATTGAATTCTTTATGAATAGTAATGAGTTGAAATGGTAGAATGAGTTTTGTAGGATTCACTTAAAATGAGTTTAGGCTTCATTTGGTTACTAAATCCATCTCAACTCATCATTACAATTTTTTCAAATTCAAATTCAAAATATAATAAATAATTTAATTTTTTTAAATTTTAAAATAATATTAAAAAATAATATTCTAGAAATATTTTATCATCTCAACTCAATTCAACTTAGTTCAACATCCAAACGCAACTTAAATCTGTTTGGATGTTAAGAAGAGTTTAGATATATTTATGAGAAATTGAAAAATGTTGTGGGTTCTACGTATAAAAAAATGTTGAATTGAAAAAAATTGTGGGTCTCACGTGTAAAGAGATTTTGAGTTGAGATGAGTTTGAATTAAAAATTGGGTGTTTGAATGTTAGACTTAACTTACAATTAGATTGAAATGAGTTTAATGACCAAACAGGACTTTTGATCAGGTTCGTTGCTTTACATCCAAGTACTGAGTAGTCTCTCTGGGACTCGATTCCTTAGGAAATTACATATAATTTCTTGAGCATAAAGATCAAGTTTGTTGTGCGTTAGTCCTGCCTATTTGGTATCTTTTGGCTACGAAGCATCGGTTTCATTCTTCGGAGGAACTCATCATGATTTTTTTTTTAGAATTCTTCAACATACAGCTGTGTATCTGAGGGGTGGGCAGCGGGCCTGCACCCCGCTGCCCCACCCCACCTCCGCATGGCGGGGCGGGCAACCCCTCCCCGCCCTGCATGCATTTATATATATATATATATATATATATATATATTATATATAAACATAAATATATATTTATATTTTATAAATTGTGTATATATAAATATATATTACAATTGGTTAGACTTGTTTACAAAATATGTATTAGTAAATTTAAAAATTACTTAGTTTTTAAATTATAGTCATATTTACAAAATTTAAATTTATATTCATTATGCGCGGGGGGAAGGTGTGAAAACCCCACCCCCCGCCTCATGCGGGGTGTGGTGCGGGGAAGGGGTGGCCCAGCCTTGTAGGAGGTGGGTAGCACCCTTAGTGTATCGATATTTTATTATGCGATGTAGGTTATATCACAAGCTTTGATATCATCGGTATGTTTAGTGCGACAATAAATAGGCTAATAAATATTTTTTTTAATATATATTCAAGTAGCACTGGTTTTTCTTTTCTATTTAAACTTTTGGCAATGCACTCGTGTATATATTACTCTTAGCTACCGTTTGGATAATGAGTTGAGATGAGATAAGTTGAAATAAAAGTTGAATAAAATATTTTTAAAATATTATTACTGTTTTGGGATTTGAAAATGTTGAATTGTTATTATATTTTGTGTAAAAATTTAAAAAGTTATAATAATAAAATAAAACATTTTTTATATCCAAATCGGCCCTTGTATAAACGTTCTCAATTGTAGAAAATTGGTCACTTTTAATGATAATTATGCTATATGCATTTGTCTTTGAGGTTTTGCAGCCTATGGCCAACAATACTGCTACACTTAAATTTTACTTTTTTTTTTTTTGAAATGAGGATAATTATATTGCGTAAACAAAGTATTATAAAGATTTTGAGAAAATTATTTACTTAATGCAGACATGTATGCTCTCAAGATCATAAAGATCAATTTCACATAAAAGAGCATCCTTGGCTAGCATGTGAGCAGCCATATTAGCATCCCTTTTAGTATAACAAACACTCCAAATTGCAAATGATCCTAACACATTTTTAGTGTCTTCAATTATTAATCCACCTGGACTCCAATCCTCCAGAATTCTGCATCTTCTCGACCACCTGCAATGAGTCACATTCAAGAATGAATTAATGAATCTCGGCTTCTTTACAGAAAAGGACTGCCATCATCATGGCATATGCCTCTGCAGTATATGGAGATAGTGTGAGATTCTTTCTAGCTCTAAGTATGGCAAGGACCAATCCTTTGCAGTCTCTGAGAATTGCATCAATTCCAATCAAGTTCCTGGATTCGTTGATACAAGCATCCCAATTCATTTTGTAATTTCCTTCTGGGGGTTTTTTCCAGCTCTGAACACTAAGGGAGTCTGCATTAGTTGTAGCAATAGGGACTTTTGTCTTAGTGGCTTTAAAGCATCTCAAATCTTCACAGGCTTTATAGATAATAACATTAGGATGTTTGAATGTTTTTCCATGCAAGAATTGATTTCTCCTAGACTAGATAAGTCTTATGATCAACCCAGCTTCTTCTAGAGCATAATGTGTCAGTTTTGCTAACATTTGTTCCCAGATAGATTTAAAACAAGTACCTTCTAGAGATAATTTCTATAAAAGTATGCTTGCTTGACACCAAACATCTTGAGCAACCCTACAGCTCCATAGCACATGCTTAGATGATTCCTCCTCTAGATGACAAATGGGGTATAGGTTATCATCTATAATTTTCTTCTTATACAGATTGTTAAAAGTGGGCAAAGTCTCATTGCATGCTCTCCATAGGAACATTCTTACTCCATTTGGCAATTGTAGTTTCCACAAAACTTTCCAAGATTTTTGTTGATCTTGAACATTAGAGGTACCATATTCTTAATTAGATTGTAGGTCTCTATGAAGATAGTAGGCACTCTTTACAGAGAATATGCCATTGTTTGTGCCTTCCCAAGTCAGCGATCCACGCTATTGTTCATACTAATGGGTATGGTTTTTAAGACATCCACTGTATTCTGAAGGAACCATCTAGAAAGCAGATTTTCATCCCATTTCCTGAGAGTTGGGTTTATTAAATCAGCCACTCGAGTCACTTCTTCTGTACCATTGCTGCAATTATTAGGAGGTAGAAAATGTGGTTTTGGCAGCCATCTGTCCTCCCATATCTTCACTTCTAAGCCATTTCCAATCCTCCATAATAGACCTTCTTTTAACAGGTTAAGGCCAGATTGCATACTCCTCAAAGCTAGAGAAGGTCTAAATCCCATTTTAGCTTTTAAGAAAGACCCATGTGGGAAATATTTATGTTTTAATATGAGAGCAGGTAGAGATTCTGGATTTGTAAGTATTTTTCACCCTTGCTTAGAAAGAAGAGCCAGATATAAGCTTTTGAAGTTCCTAAATCTCAATTCACCTTGATCTTTAGATTTATTGAGTTTACTCCATTTGACCCAATGAATCTTTGATTGGTCCTCATTGAAATCCTACCAAAATTTCCTTGATAACTGGTCCAATCTGTTGGTAATGGACAGAAATATCCCCATGGTATAAGTAGGGATGGCTTGCAAAACAGATTTGAGCAGCACCTCCTTTCCAGCAACTGATAAGCAATTTGTCTTCTAATTTGTTATTCGAGACCACACTCTATCAATAAGGCCATGAATGGATGCAGTTTTGGCTCTTCCAATCATGGCTGGGAGACCAAGGTATTTCTCAAATGAACATGTTAAGTGCATTCTAGCAATTTGTAGAATAGTTCTCTTATTATTAGGTGAAGTATTTTTTATGAAAAATATGGAGGATTTTTCCTTGTTTAACATTTGTAAAGAGCCATAGGTTTAAGGGACTTTAAGAATTCCCAGCTCATACTTCTTTTAGGAGTTTCAGGATGGCCATAAAAGCTTGTAAAGAGCCAAGTTTATGCCATTTGATCATTTGTAACATGAGCATTGATATTCCAACTCAAGCAGTTATAAATAACTACTTTAACAAGATTCTTCCACATTAGTGCAAGTCCACCACTTCTACCTCTGCTTTCTACCACCAAACAAGCATCAAATTTTAAAATTTTCCTAACATCTTCCACTCTTGATTTTGAGCATTTTGTTTCCTTGAGAAATATCATACTTGGGTTCTTGTCCTTAATTAGAGGTTAAGGAAGTTAAATGTCCGAGGGTTCTCAAGCCCTCGGCAGTTCCAACTTATGAGATTCATGGCTGTTGGCAGGGCCAATTCCATTTGCATATTATTTTCAACCACCTCAATTCTCTTGCCTTTTTTCTTGTCCTTGTTCTCATCATGCTGAAATTCCTCTTGAGAGTCTGTAGGATCTGCTAGAGTGTCTCATTTTTGACCTGCCTTCCTAATAGTCATTCCACCCTCAAGCATTGGTTGTTTTAGTCTAGCCCTTCTTTTCCATTTAGAGCTACCTATGGGGTCTTCTTTCTGGTAGCTAGCAGCATAATCATCAGTTACAACAGTCCCAGGAGAGTTCGAGTGTTTTATAACATTCAACTCTAGCTCCCTATTAAACTTCTTCTGCTCCCTATTAATGGGATTTTCCTTTTGGACTACCACATTTTCCACCTCTGTAGACTTTCCACTTTCAAGAAAGGAGTCCTTATAGACTTGTAAAAAAAAAAAAAGAAAAAAAAAAGGGGTCCTTATAGATATCACGAATCTGTGATTGGCTCATCTCTTTAGGCATATGATCTATTTTGTACTGCTAGCCTAAAGTTCCTTGCGTTTGCTTTTATTGGTAGTTTTCTAACAGTCCATGCTGATTCTCCAAAACATGGTTTTTAAGAAAGTTGACATTCTCAAAATTGAGATCTTTTCCATATTGGTCTCTTGGGCAGTCCATGTCCTCTTGTACAACCTGTTGTTCAGAAGGATGGCTAGTTCTGCCGCCCTTATCCAATTTAACAGCAGGTTTTAAATTGTCTTTTGTTCGCATAGGGGAAGCACGCAGCCATGCCCCATATTGGGGAGTTTTACCACCATGTAATAAATTACCAGATGAAGATTCCTGACAGCCACTAGTGCCATGTTTTATAGTTCCACAATTGAAGCAAAAGATAGGCAGCCTTTCATAAGCAAATGTGAGCCTAGTTCTAATGCCTTTTAACAACACTATGGTGCCTCTCATTAATGGTTTTGTTATATTGATGGATACCTTGACTCTCAAGTAAGGACCCCATCCCACTCCGTCTTCATCCACATCTATCTCTTCGACATCTCCCATCACACAACCCACTCTTTCTCCTATAATCTATGTCATGCCTCCTGGAGGGAGGCCATGCATTTGGATCCATATTGGTTCAGAAACAAAAGGGTACATACCTGGAGCAGAGAGGCCATTATAAATTTATAGACAAATGAGATTCTTGTCAAAAGTCCAAGGCCTACCAACTTGCACCCTTTCCATATCATGGGCAGACTGGAATTCCATCAAGAATATGTTATCACCTACAGCTTTGATTTGCAATTCCTTTGTTGGCCTCCAGATTTTTACCATTGTGCTCTTAAAAGCAGTTTATTGGTTTATCTACCACCACCAATCCAAGAAGACAGAGTCTTCTTCCCCTACGTGATACTGCCTCATCATCCTTCAACTCCAAAACAACTCCTGCTATTCTGCTTCTGTGAGACTGAACTTATCCCACTATTTAATGAAGTCCTTAGCCATGCATGATTGTAGTTACGTAAATACAAAATTTGATTGTTAAATCACCACCCTCCACAGTCAAAGCTAGGAGACTTAAAACCTGCCAGAGCAAGGAATTCCTACTCAGTAAGAGCTAGGAGACCTCACCAGCAAGGAAACTTAATAATGAAGTATTTCACCTCGCTGCTTCCTTCCAGCACCTACTTCTGTCTTTTTCGCCCTCTCAAAAAGCCACTTCCCAGTGAATTGTATCTTCACTTAAACTGTACTTGAATACAAATTATATTAACTCACCTAGTCTAGAGGGACCAATAGTTTTCTTATAAAATAACAACACAAACTCAGCTCCAACAAACCGATAAGTAAGGTGGAGAAAAAAATTCAGACATTTGACAAAACAAAGTTGAAGTCCGATTTTTTTTTCATGTTCCAATTGGAGGTATAGCCGGACTGACTCAAACTCTGCTCCGATCTGACTCTGACTCCGATTTTGCCCTCCGAATCCGACTCCTATAATGTCTATATATGTTATAAAAATATATGTATTTGTATATATATTGATCATATATACCAGTATAGTTATAGAACTAGAATTTATATAATTAAATTCAATAATATACTAGTATGAGGTAATCCCTATATAATAATATAGTTATACTGTAATATAAATGAGAAATTCTATTTGCAGTCCTCAAGTGGGGACTGTATGTGCAGGCACATTATTAAAATTTATTTTTTTAGTGAACAAATTCACCGTGCACATCCCCAGAATCATCTCCTTCGTGACCTTCCAACTCCTCTCACTACCTCCCGCCGCTAATGTAAAAACTTTTTTAATAGTTGTTTCGAGACACCCATGCTTCTCGTTAGCCTCCTCGCCTTAATTCCACAAACCATCATCGGAGTGGAAGTTGTATGAAAGTTGTTGGATCTCTAAACAGGATCATATGAGAACATGAAAAGATGTCAAAAAGCCAATAAAGACGCAAGCAAAACCCCCTTTTCAAGTATCTTCCAACCAATTCAAAGAAACGAACAAGTGTTTTTCATAGAATTATGTTATATTTTCAGAATATAAAAAACAAGTAGAAGATTGTTGTAATAATATTTTTATTCCAAGAAATAGATTTTATATAAAAATAATAATATTATATCAAATGACTAATTATCCATTTACTTTTATTTTTTATATCTTTATTTGACTTGATTTTTTTTTAATTTCCTATTTTATATTAGACCTTTTTCATTTTAGAAAGAAAATAAAAAGAGTTCAAAATATATTGATTTATAAATAAATGGATTTTTTCTCAATTGATTTTTTACAACTAGGTACAAGGCGTTATGTCAATTCCGAAATATCTCGTTTGTTGTAAAACTTCCTACAAAAAATGTTTAATTGGAATAAGAACTAAGAAGGGAAAGGAAGAAACCAGTCGGTATGTCAATTCATCATCCTCCAATTAGTCCTTCCCCGACAAATAAATAGTTGCAGGAGTGAAAACTTTAGCAACATTTAGATGCTGAGGTGATTTCAGATGATTTGAATTGATCTGTAAATAATAATATTTTATAGACCACATTGAATATGCGTTTGAATATAAATAGGTTGAAATGTATGTTTGAATGTATGAAATAAGTTGATATGAGTTTAACATTTTTATAGAAAATTGAAAAAATAATAAATTTCATCTATAATTAGTTTGGGATGAATTAAACTCACTATAACAACCAAACACAGCATTACTTGGAAAAGGTAAGAGTGGAAAGTCGAAGGAACTAAATTTTATATAAAAAAATATATATATATATATTATTATTTCAAATGAATTTTGATTCTTTATTAGACTTTGAAATAATATCATATCCAATGATTTATTATTATTATTATTATTGGCAATTGTACGTTAATTGCTAATTGGGTTGCAAACAAACAAACCGAAAATAAAGGCTTGTGCATATGCATTTGGTGATCAGAGTTCGGAAACCAGTGGACCGAGTCACAGACATAGCCCTAGGCTGCCAGAAACCAAGCAAATTTACCTTTAATCACTGGGCACTGCCATTGCCAATTGAGAGAGAGAGAGAGAGAGAGGGAGAGAGAGACATTGGTGAATCAACTGGACATCCTAAATGGAATGTAAATACAAATTGATTACCTGAAGGAATTGAAGATATACTTACAGAGTACTGATGTATTCCTTCAAGTCAAATAGTGTTTCAAGTTCACCCATTTTCACCTACCTAAATGCCATCAGATTGGATCATCCAACCCAACTTTGAAAAGCAAGAAACTTTCATTCTGATTTACTCTTCATGCTTGCTTTCTCCTCTTTTATTGGCCGAACCACCAACTTAAAAATCCACACTGCCAGCAGAGTTGCCTTCGCCGGGGCGAGCCAGTAGACAAGTAAATGCTCCTTCGTTATATGATCCCCGCGTGCATAAGCCCATCCCATCACCTACATGAATCAGGAAAGTATGGTGTACTGAAGTCCTATAACCAATGTTTCTGCATCTTAAATAATGACAGAAAAAAAAAAAAATTCTATAGATTAATTGTTGTAGATACTTACAGAGGCTGGATTCATACATCCACCAGTCAGATCGGAGCCAAGTATATGAAGAGTCAACTTGGAGACACTTGAGATCCAAGTCTTCATGAAGAAACTTCCAGGGATTTTTGTGGTCAGACCAAGCGAGATGATGATAATTGCAAATGTCAGGAATCCTTCTGTTAATGCACCTCGATGGATGTCAACATTTAATCGTGGCCCAAGTCCTACTTCTGGAAAGGAGTCCATAATAAGCCTAACCCCACTAATAGATCCAATCACCTGGAGAAAAAAAATTAGGCCAGAAACACACACACACCTACACAATGTAAGTATTTATGTATGTGTTTATATATATATAGAAATAAGTTCCCTCCATGATATAAGGAGCCCGCCACTAATTGAATGAACATAATTTTCAATGTAGATAGTTCAGTAAACTTATATTATCTACTCCAAACAATATTAAAAAAAAAAATCCTAATCACAGGGCATGATGCCCATTGAACAACGCCCATTGAACAACGCCACAACAAATATCAAGCAGTCATAGACCTACACATTAATATTACCTTTTTCATAAGGTACATATTATTAGTGATCAAACAAGGTACCATCCAAGTACACATGGGTATAGAATAGATACATCTAGCTTGAAAAGGTAAAAGAGTCAAGAAAGTTCTGGAACAAAAGTTAGGAAACATAAATGGGCAGCCATCCAACAATCATAGTGTGTACTAGAAAAGTATGCTTTAAGTTCCACTGTTTCCCTTGAGCTGTCTTCAAAGCTATGACAGTTTCTTTCTCGCCATATGCAGCATATTAGACACACCAGTATTATTATCCACGAAAATTCCGCTTGGACATTCTTGAGTCTTCCTTTCCAGCACAATAGTAAATCTACCATCCATCTAGGCATCACCTAGTCTAGCCCAAAGAGACAAAAACCCGCACGCAACAAGGCGCTAGCTAATTCACAATGGAGTGAGAGGTGATCCATGGCTTCCCTGTCCTTCCTGCACATGTAACACCACTTTATTACCATGACAAGTCTCCTCTGCAGGTTGTCAGTGTAAAGTTCTTATCTAGCACAGTCGTCCAAATGAGGAAAGCCGCTCTTGGGGGAGCCTTACTCCATATGGCTTTCCATGGAAAGAAGAGCCACAGTGGGGCATCAATGTGTTGTAAAACAATTTGACTTTGAACACCCTCTCTTAGACGTAGCCCAACACATTTTGTCTTCCCCATCCTGTCTCAATCGAGCAGAATATAACCAAGCATAAAAAGAATTAAAGAAATTTGTCTCTCAATCCTGTGCCACTTTAATAAAATACACTAAACCCATCGGCGAACCCCATTTGAAAACTTCAAATGATTTGCTACCAATGCATCCTTAGACTCATCAATGCAGAATAACTCAGAAAAACCATTTTGAGAGGCCGATCCCCACACCACATATAATACCTGAACTTTAAACCAGAACCATTGCCTACCTCATATCTGGTATGCCGTGAAAACTTACCCCAATCCCCTCTGATATTTTTCCATGATCCAACCATATAATTCCCAACCACATAATCCAACCATCCCAAGCCCAGCATTCATAATTAGCATACCTTGAGCCATCATACAATAAGTAAAACCTTTATAAGAATGCCAATGCTAGCACCTTGATCTCCAAATTTTGATTGAGTTCCTCTTCTCTCTCCTTAACTCTCATTTTTTTCTATTTTAATAACATGAAACTAGCAAACTTTGTTTAAGCAAAGAGATGGACCAAGTGCGCCAATGTAACCCTAGATATCAAGACTCATATCTTATATGCTCTTTAACTTCCTCTAAAAACTTAAAAGGAAAAAAAGAAAAAAAAGCATGAGTTAAGGAAAAAAACATGCATTAGGAAAACTAAACAACTCTATTAATTCCACATGAAATTACTACCTAAATTAGACATGTCATTTTTCATTTAATAACTTTAACTTGTAACATTTAATATTTAATTTTCCCTTACAAACATAATGGCAGAGTGAATGATGTGACCGAACAAGAGCAAAGTTCCCTACTTCCAGACAAAACTATATATTGTAAATAGATAGGACAAATCTTTGATGCATTGATTGCTTATATTCTCCATCTTCAATTCAGATTGTAGCTCAACAAAAGTAGGTAATGATATATACAATTTCTTCATGATGCATGTGCAGCAACAACAATAGCACAAGGCTAGATCAGAAGTGACCAAGGCTTCCACCAATCAGCCTAGTTATGATTCTCGCAACCGTATAATATAATGTATTCGCACATATAAATAGTTTTTATGTATGGATGTGTACATGTTTATCTGCCTGTACGATAAACCTACACATTTTTGTGTGTGTGTGTGTGTGTGCGCGCGCACTTGTGTGCACGTGTTTGACTTTGTGCTTCACGTGTGGGTGTACATACAAAGCTTTTTACATGTTTACGTTTATCACTATATATGCGGTATGTACATTATTAATGTTTTTGATTCATTTTAAGTCTAGGGTTTTGAGACCTGTAGGGCATAAATTTCATCAAATCCCTATATGTTAAAAAGTGAAAAATTATAACCATCGACAATTATTTCCATAAGATCTTTTTTCTTCAAATGTGATTAAGAAGACTTCCCGTTTGGATAATGAGATGGTTTCATCTCTCTTCCCATTTCATCTTAACATCCAAACACCACTCAAACACAAATATTTTTCAATTTCAAATATTAACTTTTTCATCTAATCATTACCTAACCATTACAACTTTTCCAAACAAAACACAAAAAATAATTCAACTTTTTCAAATCTCAAAACAAAAATTATATTAAAAAAATTATATTCTAGCAATATTTTAACTTTCTAATATTTTTATTCAACTTTTTCTCTATTTTCCAAAAACCCCATAAAACATCTTAACTCAAACCATTTCACTACTATCCACAAACTATTTCACTACTGTTCACATATTTATCATCTCACGTCATCTCAACATCCAAACGAGGCCTACTAATTTACCTTTTAGTATAAAAAGCTTAGACCCAAAAGGTCTACTATTTCATACCCAATGAGACTCAGCATATGTGGACTCAGCGTATGCCCATGCAATGCCTTCACAATCCAATCCGCAATTTAGAGTATCAAAATTATCATCCAATATGAGATCAGCATATGTCCATGCAATGCCTTAACAATCAAATCCACACAATTCAGAATTTATCACACACCAAGGATGCATCTGTCACAAGTGCAATTTCCTAATAATATTAATCACAAGTGAGACTCTTTGTAATCACTTACATTATGAGTCAATCATTACACATTTCCCACCCCATACACACCCAAAGTAGGACTTAACAAAGATTCGTGCTATGCCCTTACATAGAATCGAAGCATGGTGAAGCATGGGGTAAATGGTGTTCAAATGAGATGAGTGGGCCATATGAGATGGGGCTTTGGAAGCACATAAGAAGAGGACAGGATACATATGTGGAAAATGATAGTGCGTTGAAAATTAATTAATGACCCTAATGGGCCTCCGATCCCCTCAGCCCATCTCAGCCCCTTTTCTATCCCGTTTCCTATCACTTTACTTATTCCCTCCCCTCAACACATTTCAGAATTTTTCCACTTCCTCCTGCAACTTCCACAATTGAGTCTACATCCCAACCAGAGTATTTCGTACGTCAACCTCCTCCTGTCCAACACCATCCTTGCCAATGCCCCCCTTCTGTATGGCAAGGTGAGTGGCTCGATGCAAATTTCCAGCAAAGTACCTAGTTGCAGAATTTCCCCTGCCGTGCCCTATTCGCGTTTCACGGTGGACCGCCGCCAGCATAAGCACCTCCCTATAGGACCTTGTGTAAGGTTGAAGCTCTTCCACCATTGGCCTTAACTGTGATTCACCGCGAGTCCCCTCAGCATTTCTCCCTTCCTGACTATACTCTCGCAGTGCCTCCCTCAATCTTCTCCATCCCCTCCCACCCTCTCCTTTCAGGAATAAAAATGAAGCATCGCCTCCCTCCCTCACTATATTCGACTACCGCCATATATCGACCACAGCTGTTCGAGCACCACTGTGCTATAAAACTGCGATATCTCTCCCTCATCGTCGTGTAGAACTCCTTCTTAACCCCTAATATACCATCCTCTAGTGCTCTCCCGAGCCATTGCACCAAGGAAACTCCCAGTAGTAGTTCATGCTCACTCTTCCACCCCCTCTCCATGATACGTAGCAGACCTCCTTCCTTAACGAGCACAAATAGCTTTGACTCAATCACAAGCTCTCTTGTGAACCCCATCAACGCTATCACGATTGTTAACGTTGCACCATCATTGACAGAACAAAAAGAAACTATTTTTCACACGTGTACGGAGAGGGATAAAAAACGGAGAGAGAAAATGCTTTTTTCATTTTTCGCAGCCAAGATTTAAAGAACTAGAATTGATACGACAAATACATGTAATATCCAGAACAAATAGAATCCACTAAACTTCTACATTTTCTGGTTCTTTTACCAAATTTTAGCATTTAAGGTTGATTTTATTTTAGGCAAGATTTTTTCAATCTTTTATGCTAACCTCTCTTTTTTTTTTTTCCAAAATTTCTATTTTGAGGGTCATAATTTTATTATGGGGGCCTACTCAAGGTGTTGGGGGGGGTGGGGGTGGGGTGGTTCGTTGCCTACCCCCCTTGAGCCAGCCTTGCCCGTATGCTTGGGTTATGATCAATAAAAAAATTAACAATAAAAAAAATAAAATTTGGCAACCAAAAAACTTAAGGGAGAGGCTACAAAAAAGATCAGCTGAAGAAAAGATTTTGCAAAGTTGATGGCTGGTGTTGCTGTGATACAGGTTGGTACTCCTATTGTATAGTTGCTTTTAATGCAACAAAGCCCATCATTGATGAAGGAATGGGTGGTGGTTGATGATGGATATTGGATGCCTCTTGAGTTTATTTATTAAGAGGTCTGAATCCCTTGAAGTGTTCTGCCAAAGGAGGCCTAGCATTTCTCGAATAATCCTGGCCAAAATTTTATATACTAAATTACCAAACAATACGAGCAGAAGTACAGAACCGTGCCAGGTTCCATCAGTTTCTTCACAGCTCTTACAGCATGGCTTTCTCTGTAGAAAGGCCGACACAAATATTTTGTCCATACCTCTACTTCGGGCATAATTGTTCTTCTCCTTTATGTCGATGACATAATCAATACAGGCGATGTAGCTGATATCCGCCCGTCTATTAATTCTCTGTCGCAATGCTAAAGATTCATTTCAACACCAATCACAAATATCCGTTCCTCCTTATCTTCTCACAAGAGATAGATAACTTGGTTTTCTCTATAAGGCAGATAACTTGGTTAATGAAGATTTGGATCAATATTTTTTTCTTGCACTGTTTTGAGAGGACCCATTCTTAACTGTCCATCCGCTTTGATCAATAGTTTTAACATAGAAAGAAGCCATGTGTCAAATGCTAGCAAAAGTATTTAGTTCAAGATTTGAGAGGACCCAATCTCACTTTTGAATCAGTAGAAAAGATGTATGCCACCCCAAATTCGCTTCCCCCAACCAAAGTACGCATTAAGCAAGATAATAAAGCTTCAAGCCCTAGAAGCACTGAGCATCCGACACAACAAAGAATATCTTCAAATTAAGTCCAGAACAAAAAGTTTCCAAAACATCTTCGTTTTTTCCATAAATTAAACAAAGCCCTTTTCAACAAACTTATTGAAATGCCGCGATGATTCAATTTAATTAGACAACCAAAGCCTCAGGTTAACCATACAAAATATAATCAATTCATGCTCCACCAAAAAAGGAAAAAAGAAGAATCACCCAAGAGATTCGTTTCTTTTTAAGCACGAAGCCACCATAAAAAGCTGAACTATGAATTTTTTATTTTAATTTGAAAATTGATTGCGTTTAAGATTACCTAGGTGAATGTCTTAAATATCTTTGGTTCCGTAACAAAAATCTAATTCAAATAATTTTAGCTTATTTTCCTTTGCTGCAATTGCTCAGTTCAGCTGCTGAGAAAAGTTACTTAGTTCAACAAAATTTTAAATGACATAATCTACGAATCCTTTTGTCCGTTTACTTTATCGCCAAGCAAGTAAAGCAAATCAGGTTGACACTGCAATTATACAAATCCATTTGACAATCAGGAAGTGCTTCGACACCCTGATAAATTAAGCCTACTCATATTTCAATCAAAGAAGCCCATCTACTAATAAAAACATCGGTTCAAACAACCAAATAAAAGCACCAAAGAGCTAACCTGAGCTGGGATTCTAGCACCAACTCCAAAGAGGAAGTGGCTAAAATTCCCAGAGATGGCACCAGCCAACACGGTGAGAGGATTGTACGCCCCACCTTTGGTACTCTTAGCCAAGAACGCGAAGAAGAACATGTTGATGATCAAGAGCACACACTTGATAACCTCGCCGCTGGGTTCATGGCCCAACCCCAAAATCTTGTACACAAAGATCTTAATAAGAACCCCTGACCATACCCACATGAAAGACATTATGAAATCGGAGACGAGCAAACCAACTGCACCCATCTTAAGACCAGCAAATATGGTTGGATTGGAAGTGGAAAGATTTCAAAATGAATTTTTTTTTCGCAACCCAAACTCTTCTTCTCTTCTTTTTTTTTTTTTTTCGTGGGGAGGGGGTGTCCGACTAGAACACCATCTTTCACACTTTAAATCTGACCAAGATAGAAGTATCCATTCACAGACAGTGATTTTTCATGGAAGATGGGAGTGTTGCTTCTATGCCAATATTTCCTATGTTTTCTTCCCGTCTTTTACTCGTCAGGTTCAAGGTTTCTGCGCGGTCAACTTCAGCCTGCCGTCTTATAATATTGTTCTATACACGTGGGATTTAGTTTTTCTTTTTCTTTTGCACTTTTTGAATGGGGGACACGTTTGGTTTGCACAAGCCACTAGGAGTGTGCAAAATTTTGAAAATTCTGATTTTGCCCAACTTCCGCTCCGACTTGTCAGAATTCGGAGTAGTTCCGAATAGATAGTTGGAGTCGACTCCGATTTTTTTTTTTTTTTAATATTAGCTCGAGCGACATGTCGAGCGCAAGTCGAGCGAACCTCTCTGGAAGAATTCTGCTCGAGCGCCACGTCGATCTAACCTCTCTGGATGAGTTCTACTCGAGCGCTGAGTCGAACGCAATACGAGCGAACCTCTCTATATGGATTCCGCTCAAGCGCCACGTCGAGCGAACCTTTCTGTTAGAAATGCAGAGAAATAAACGATCCGACTCCGAATGGAATTCGGAGCTCCGATTAGCAGTCGGAGCTCCGATCGAAGGTCGGAATTCCGATTTGGCTCCAGTTCAGAGTCGGAGTCAGAGTCGAAGTAACAATTGGGCTCCGACTCTTGGGAGTCGGAGGTCGGAAACAACAACTCCGTCGGAGTCGGAGTTGGAGCCCAGCCCTACAAGCCACAATGGAATGATATTATTTATTTAGGAACATATTTCATGATAAAATATGACTATTCCAATAATATCAAAATAAGAGGAATCTTACTTACGATTGTTAAATAAGTTAAGCTATAGAGCAGTTATTATAGCAGTGCATATTTTACACTCACTATCTGGTTGCTTCTGAATTTTTCTTTTTTTTTTCTTTTTTTTTTTTTCAATCAAAACATGCGTTTTGACTCCATTTGAAAATCAATTTCAGTTTTTCATCCTTATTCGAAATCATCCCGCCGTGAGACCACCCCCCTCCCTCGACACCAACCTTGCCCACTTCAGCATCCTCAATCCAGTGCCTCCCGGCGACACCGTCTCTCTCATCAATGCGACCGAGCGGAGCTCCTCAGTGTGCCCAGCCCAGCGTCGCCAGCTCGTTGAACGGAGGAAACTAGACTTCAATCCCGCAAAACCCACCCTCTTTCCTCGCCACCAACCCACGTCGGAAAGGTCTTTCCACTGCCACCTCGAGACGGCTTCCTCACGAAGAACCCCACAACGCTCCTACGTCAGCCCAGCGTCGCCACTCCCCGCAAGCTGATTCAACAGACCAAACCAGCGAGAAGTTCCAACAGCTAGCTTTGTTTTGGCAAGTGGTTTGCTCAGCTTCGTAGGTAAATATTGCACAATTTTTCCTTCCATACTATTATGTTCTTCATGTGTACATAAAGATTTCATTTTTGTGTTTTTTGAGATGGCTATTGTGGCGACTTAGGGCATGGAGAAAATCAGTATTCTTTCTAGAAAAACAGAGTCCGTAAACTATTTTTTTTGTTAATACAACCTAGGTTTTGAAGACATGATTGGAACTTGTTTGTTTTAGTAGGGATTTGTAAATAAATATGTTAATGATATAACTAATACTGCAAATCAATCACGTGTTTTTTTAATAGAATGCTCAACTATACCTGACTAGGGACCTGCAGATGATTTCATTTAGCAACCATGAGTATGTGCTGGCTAACTTGCAAATAAGTTCTTATAACTACCTTGTAAAATTAAAATTGAGGTGGCTTATGTGGAATATCATATATTTTTGACAATAAGAATTTGTAGAATGTAATATAGTTTTTTCTAATGTAGTCTGTTGTAATTCTGTACTTATAAAAAAAAAACTTTTTTGTGAATCATGCGTGCTCAATATTTACTCACTATATAGTATAATAGCTTAGTAAATACAAAATGATCATCGTTATGGGTTTACTTAATCGTTAGTGAATTGATTCTAATATATGTCTATTTTTGTTTTGGTACTTAGACTTGCATTAAAATCTAGGTAGATGAGGTTGAATTGGCTGACACCCCGAGATCTCAACAGCACCAATTTGAAAATGGGCTTAGTGTTGGAACACAAAATAGCATTATTACACGATGCGCTCCACCAGGAAATGGGGTTAATTAGCTATTTTCAATAAGTGGTTTACCATGTATGGCATCATGATGCACAGCCCTACACTACACTTGACCATATTGATGATGCACAATTGTAACTCCATGGTGATGAGAAGACACATTTCTTGAAGCATGTGTAGAGGGTTTGGTAATTTGCATCAAACTTGGTGTCATTTTCCACTCATTTCTCCCTGTCACTACACTAGATGGATATGGAAACTCATGTTAACTATCAATCGAAAGAATATTTAAATGTTGATATGTGGTTTACAATGACTGCCAGCATGATTCTAATATGTATCATGGAAGCCACTTGGATGCTGCTCGATAAAGGTATGGAAATTCTAGTTTTTTTTTTTTATTTTTTTTATTTTTTTATTTTGCATTTTGAAATGTTTTCTTCTCATATAGGTAGGTAAAATTTGAAGTTCAGGCCGAATGCTTTGCTATATACAAGCAGTTTTAGAAGGATTACTATATTTATTTATTTATTTATTTATTTATTTTCTTTCACTATGATGCGCTTCAGCACTATTATGATGCATATAATGGATACTAGTAGTCTATTCCAATCATCCTTTGGCCACATGAACCTGGATCTGCTCATTTCATTGTTATTATGGATATTAGCAATCAAAACTTAGGAGAAAATATGAAAGAAGTTTCCTTATTACTTTTTTTTTTTTAAAGCATCTCCCCCCCCCTTTCTGCCACAAAGGGAAGCTGAATCATGGTTTTGCTAACTTCTGAGGTCATAAAATTAAAACATAAGAAAGAGTTACTATTGATTTCTATCAAACATTATGGATAGAAGCAATATGGATTTGCAAACATGTGGGTTGCACTCTTCCATGAGATGCTTAGTTTATGCACATTATATCTAAATGTTACCTTTTATGGTGTGTGAGCTCTTTGTTTTTTCCAAGTCTTTTAAATATGAATATGAAGAATTGTGACACTCCTTTTCTCTTCTTGTTAGGCCATATGAAAAATGTGATGCTACTTCTCTCTCTTTTTTAGGCCATATGAAAAGTATGGTGCTCCTTTCTCTTTTGCTCAGATTCAAGAATTATGGCCTGCAGTGATGTATCATACAAAAATCAAACAATTTTATCAGTTTCTAATGCTTTGGGTTTGTAAATATACGGTCCACCTTTCTGGAAGTGTTTATAGTAAAAGGAAGTGGCAATCAGTCTCCCTTTTGTACATCTTGGTCGATCAGGTTGAACCACTCACCATTTGGATGTGTGCATTGTAATAAAACCAATTTTTTGCTAAATATATAATAGAACCATTTGAACAGAAACTTTTAGAGTTTAATGAGAATGCACAGTTCAGACCCTTTATTTATTTATCTATATATTTTGGTGACTTGCAAATAAGATACCGTATTTATCAATAATTTTGATTGATTTTCATATTTTAAGCTTGAATGCTAGAAGCATGTGCCAAACTAGATTTAGAATTAGGGCCATATGTATATATATATATATATATGTTAAAGAGAGAAATTCATCACAAACTCAAGCTGCCATATCAAAAGGAGAACATACCGATTACAATGCATGCACCAACAGTGAATCAATCCTACCTCAGAATAATCTAGAAGATACACAATACCAAGAGAATATTCTGTAATATACAGGTGTCACTCACTGTATGGAATAGGTTGTTATTTGATAGTTTATATAAAGGAATGTAAAGGCACGATTAGTGCACACTCAGAATACAAACAAACTGTTCTTTCTGTTGAGGCATTTTGATAGACACGTTCTGTGCATACCACTTTTTCTTTGCTTTTTCAATATATATATATATATATATATAAATATATATGTGTATGTATGTATGTAGTTGCTCCATTGTTCTCCCAAAGAAGCAAAGAATTGAGCTAAGGGAGAGATTCTCAACACACGCAGCAACACCATCAATATCGTTACACGGGGAGGATAAATATTCAGGTTGAGCAATGTCAATACGAGAGGGAATACAACCTATTTCTTTCAAAAAAAAAAAAAAAGGCCACTGTATAAAAACATATAATCTCTATGATCACCAATAATCTCCACAGGAACCCTCAGCCCCCCTTGCATGACAATCTCAAAAAAATAGAGAAGCAACAGCAACAACTCTACATAGTTAATCATAGTTAATCTCGATCAACTACATAAGACTTGGCAAACGTTTTCAAAAAACAGAGAAGTGCACAACTTGTTTTCATTACACAGGTTGATTTAGCAACATATAATTTACATGGTTTTCATCAAAATCTAATCCATACAACGTGCAAAAAAGTCTAGGAATTTATTCGAGCCAAGCAAACACTATTACAAATGTAATAACCCAGTACAAACACAACAATTTTCGCTTTTCTTTTTTCAGATTCTCCGCTATCTCTCTCACTTTATCTTCTTTTTTTTGAACGTCATACTCGCGCTATAGTACATCATCCCACATCTTTAAAGCCTTATTCTCTTTAACACTAAAATTCTCCTATAACAGATTAAGTATATCCGCTCATACGAAGAATTCACACCTCGCATCTCCCTGCACATAATGTCAACTTCCAATTAACGTGATAAAATGCACCCTGCCAGCAACAATGCAAATATGACAAATAAAAAGTTGTTTACCATATTATAATTTGAGCAGGCAAAAAATCTCATAGTGTGGGACGTCTTTAGTGGTGTTTTAGGATGATGCCATGCGTGATTCTGAAAAACCAAAGATAAATTCAAAGAAGAATTGTCTGCTCTTAGACAATTCCAAAGTTCATTATTCTAATTAAATGATCTTCACCAACTGTTTAGTAGTTTGAATCTTGTTATCTAGTGTCAACATGTTGAGGAACTTCATCGAGTTGCAATAAAAATGTGTTGTGAAGTATATGTTAAATAGCTGTCTTAGCATTAGTTTAGAACATAATTGAGTTAGTGAATATACATGAGACAAATGAACATATTCTTAATATTGATCCAGCACTCATTTAGCAAATTTGCTCCATTCCTTGACTCCAACTATGACTGGACTCAGTTTAAGAATTTTAGAGGAAGAGTCTCTTCCAGATGGAAGGAGTTCTGGGCAACACTATTGCCCATTGCTAGCATTTATTGGATTTCACACTATTAAGATAGATAAAATAGACTACTAGTAAGGAAATGTTAATTTAACATTTTTTTTATAAGTTGGAAACCCTAGTTAATTAGAAACACAATTTATCCTAATTAAATTATGTAGTGAACAACCCTCCAATTTAAGATTCACAGTCATTCTCTTTATTCATTTTCTTTTATTCCAAATGAATAAAGAGAATGAGAGTATTGATGTGAAGGGAAGGTGGGAAAAAATCATAAGCAACCATTATACTCAAAGATAGTAAATTTTCATAAACATGTTATGAAAAAATCAAAAGACCCCAAACTCGATTATTCTTCTCATTTCTAAAAAATGGAAAAGCAATGCAAGCAAATCATACTATATTCATATGTGAGAACAAAACTTCAAAGTCTGACTCCACTTTCAGGCAATCAACTTTCGTCAATTGAAAAAAGCACTCTGATTTGAAAAACATTCAAAAGTTAAGCTCTCAATACCTTATACTTCTCGATACCTTATTCAAAAGTATTTAAGCATGTAAACTGGTGGGGTTGGTTTAGAGTTGCTGAGAGAGAGGTCTACCTGTTAGTTTCTAGCAAATACAGAGATAAATGAGTAAACAGATGAAAAAAAACTTGAAATGGTATGCTAAACCTCCCACATATCTGAGAGCTTTGGTGGACTGAGGGCGGCTTCGGGTCGGTGGACTGAGGGCTTCGTTGGTGGACTGAGATGGGACCGAGAGCTTCGTTGGTGGACTGAGGGATCGAGAGCTTTGGGACTGATCTCCTAGGGAGGGTTGAGGTCGTGGTGGGGAGGGGAGGGTGAGGTCGTGGTGGGGTGGGGTGGGGTGGGGAGGGGAGGGCGAGGTCATGGTGGGGTTTGGACGGCTGAGGTTTAGGAGGGCTCAGGAGTTCAAAACGTGAATGAATGGAATGAGGGGAATGAGTTGAGAGACCGAACGACTCAAAACCGGTTCAGTGAATATCCGATCTACACGTCATGTGTGCAATGGATGTAGCCAAATAGTGGCTGCTGTCAAGATTTTTCCTTGTTAAATACATAAGTATCGCATAATTATTTTGAAAAATAGTATAATTTATTATTAAAAAATTATATTTTTTTATGTAAATCTCATATTTATTTACTTTTTCAAAAGGATTGTGCGGCATTTGGTTGAGTTGCATTTGCGCGGCAATTACAAATATCATTTATCTTTTGACAATAAGTTCTTTTGAATTCTTTTTTCAACTTTCCTACATTCCTCCTCAAATTAAAGAAGTTAGAAAATACATTCTCAACTACAGACATAACATTTAGGCTGTATTTGGCTATTGAATCAAACTCAAATCATCTTGACCTATTTCATATATTTTAACTTAAAAAGTTAAACTCATCTCAATTATCTTAATGGGACTCATAAATTACTATTTACAATTCAACTCTCAACTCATTTCATCTTAACATCGAAACACAGCCTTAAAAGAACATGAATAACAAAGAATTGATGTATATGTATACTTCACAAAACTTGCTTAACAAATACAAGTTTTCCTCCACTAGACAACAATTTGTCATTTCATCTAACGTGGCATGCTATAGTTAACAGGCCAATATAAATAGGTACTTTCAAATGTTACAATGGAACCTACCCCTTGGAATCCATTTTTAGTTAAAACAATTCTCTATTTTTTTTTTTTTCCAAACTGAAACTTATGATTAAAATTGAATTGGTGACTTTATTTATAATGAATTCTCAGCTCCATTCACAAAACGATAATATCATATCATAAGATTGAAAATCCTTAGAAAAATATCATATTTGGTCATATGGGTCAAACACCTACCATATCTTGATTTAGGGTCAAAGTAAATTGGAAAAAAAGAAGTGTTATAGTCACAAAGAGATTTCATAAAAGTAAATGCACAAACTGATATGACTTCATATGATATGTTAAATGTATTTTACAATAAAGATAATTTTACAATCTAACGTATTACATTAAGGTACGCCAATTTATATATTTACTAATGGTCTATCTATTTGTAGCTAAACCATTTCTCTTAAAAGAAATTTGAAACATGTTTACTCTCGTTTATTTTCATAACACATCTCAATTCATCTCATCTCATCTAATCATTACAACTTTCTCAAATTCTCATACAAAATAAAAAATAATAATTCAACTTTTTCAAATCTCAAAATAAAAATAATATTAAAAAATATATTCTAATAATATTTTATTCAATTTTTAACTTTTATCTCAACTCATCTCATTTCATCTGTAAAGCCAAACGAGGCGAGAAGGTACTGAGGGATGATCATGGTTAGAAACTTTTGCATCATGTGCCTACTCATCCCTCAAATTTGGATAGGATAATAACAAGTTTTTGGTGGAGCTTCCGAACAAGGAAGGATTGAAATTTTATGCCGAGAGTATTTTGGTGTCGATAATTTGAAAAGTTATTAGTTAGTATTCGAGTATAGATATCATAGTCCCACTGTGCTATCACAAATGACATATCATTAAAATTACTTTAAGGATATATATAAATGAATCTAATTTGAGTGAATAGTAAGTAGTCAAGACTTGTTCGTTTAACTTTTATTCAAACATGAGTGGACCTCAAGTTTATCATCAAGCTATATGTTAAGTTCGCGAAACAACTTATGTATTATTCGAACTTGTTCATGAGGTATCTAATTTTGACGAAATATTTTTTTTTACATTATATATCATAACTTTATCAAAATTTTTAATAAATAATCTTTTATTTTTTGTGAATATCTTTATATAGTTGATTTCTACATATATCAATTTCTATAGGCATAAATGCTTAAGCAGTTGCATGGTGTTCTTATTGTAAAATTAAAGATAATATTATAAAATATAAAATTATTCAAGCTTGTAAGAACTTATTAGAATTGAATTGAATTTTTTATATGAGTTAATGTATGATTTAATAATCCATCATAATTTTAGGACTTATTTAGACGCTGAAACCTATCTCAAGTGCTTTATTTAGTAACATAGTCGTTGATGTCGTGTTTCGCATCCAAGGCAACTGCACGTCGCGATTGATCTACACCTGCAATGTCCAACAAAAATGGTGGTATGGGTGGTAGGGATACCTTCGTTGCCTAAGTAAAATTCTTAGTTCATGGTGGAGACTAATTCGAATGTCTGTGTGAGAGAGCTCCCACCCACTCGGGTATATATACCTGGTGGTGTGGTCCTAGGTACTTGTTAGTAGTAGCGTATTGGTGTACGAGACGTGTCCTTGGTGGTGGGCGATCTTCTGCCTTGTTGGTTACAGTCGTGTTATTTCTTATTCAGATTGTATTGCTAAGTTTTGGGCAAGTGGTGGTCCATCCATGCACTAGCCCGCGGGATGGTCCGTGTCTTTCACGTGCAAGGTGCCCATTTTAGTGCACTCGTGGATTTGCATCGGTTGGGTTCCCCATGATGCCACCCAGCGTGAATCTTAGGATTCGCCATGCCCCTTCAGTTTCTAACGGCTGATCTTTTCAATGCCTAGGGTACGCCAACCGACACTCGACCTCTCCCATTTAAACCCCATTCTCCTCTCACCTTCTTCTTCCCACCTTTTCCTCGCATCTTTACTTCTCTCTAGCCTGCACCTTGGCATTTCCTTGCTTCCCTGCATTCTTGCTTCTTCCCTTTCCTCCCTCTGCCTGTCACAGATGGCCTCTAAAAGAGCTTCTCAACCCTTCGAAGCACAAACTTTGTACTTCGCCGAGCGGGGTTGGGAATCGTCGGTTTCAGCAACCTACAACATACTAGAATCGGCAATTTTGGAAATCCCTGGACGTCGTGTCCCTACGATGGATTCACACCGGATGGAATCTAAGGTTGCCTTTTACCCCCTGATTTCACGAACGGGTTGCGCCTCCCTTTTTGCCGCCCTATTCGGGACGTATTCAACTTCTTGGGGGTTGGCTCCAACGCAACTTCATCCAAATGCATGGCGACTCTTAGTTGCCAGCTGCGTGATCAGGTCAAGATGGGAGTACCCCGAGGGGGATGAAGTCCACCAAGAATTCTCCATTTGGGCCATTTGGTCGTACGTCCTCAGCAGCAAGAGCTTGTCCATCATTTTGACCTAACGGGAAAAGGACAAGCTGGCTACCGTACAAAGTTTGGGTGGTAGCCCACCCCCTTGACACTGAGACTGACATGGTGTTGACTGATGCCAACATCACGAGGTTCCTGACAACGCCCGATTGCTCATACGTATTGGGGAAGGACATTTTGGGGGATTCCCCATCATCCCAAGGCCGGAAGCACCACTCCAGCCGTCCAACTTTCGGTGGCAAGGAGAAGCGGCCTCGGGTCACTTGCGAGGTAGCAAGCGGAGCTCCCAAGAGCGAGGTTGGGGCCTCCCATTCCCATACTGTTCTGAGGAGCGAAGGAGGAGCTCCCCACACCAAGGCCCCTAAACATTCCCCTAGTGTATCAAGTGGGGAGCTGGCGCCTAGTGCCTCCTCTAGTCGCGGCAAAGGGTGTTTCATTCCTCCCTCACCCCACAGGGTTCCTGTGCAAGATACGTTGCATCCCCATGTTGTAGCGATGATGGCCTCACTGACTTTGGGGTCTGCAGTTGTTACAGAGGAGGTCGACGATGGTCTACGGATTCCTTCTTCAACACCTTCCTCAACTTCGCACCCCGCAGGCCCCCCATGGAGGAGGAGCCATTTCTAGCCTTTGAGGAATTGCCTCCCTTGGTGCGACCCGAGCCTCAGCTTGTGATTCCTAAGGTTCCAATTCTTTCTGCTGGTTTTGGGCTGTCCGGCCAGAAGGGGTCCGACCTGGGCTCATTTGGATCTTCCTTGAAACTAGAGGGCACCGGGCCATCCTCTTATGCTAGAACTGACTATCCAGGGGCAACTAGTCCAGGCTTTAAGAGAGCTTGGGCCGAGACAATCAAGCGAGAGGCCCAAAAGTTGAGGCAACTCTTTGTGCAGGTATTCTCTATTCGCATTCCCCCTGACCCTCTCAAGTTTGTTTTAACCTTACTTGTATTGCAGGTTGCGGATCAACTAGCAGCCATGGTTGTGAGGGAGCAAGGGGATCTCGAGGAGGAGAATCGTGCTCTTCGCTTAGTGGCGCTGCTCACTCAATTGAAGGTTCGCAAGGCAAACCTGGAGGTGGAGGATGTGACCCGCGAGCACGACGTCCTGATAGAGGACTTGGACAGGTTGAGGGATTGTCACAAGCGCTCACAGTTGTTGTCCAAGTATTTTGAGCTGACTTTATCTGTCCAATGCCAGAAAGACCTTGTGTAGAAGTGTGAGGTCCAAGTTCGCTCCCTGGAATCCAAGTTGCTTATGGCAACCAACACAATCCTGGCTCGCGACGTTCGCATCTCTACCATAAAGTCCAGTTTGGACTCAAGCCGCAACTAATGGGAAGTTTTCATGTCCCAGGTCAAGAGTGCCAGGGCCATTCAGGATAAGGCCTGAGGCTACGGCTACAAAGAGGGTTTTGAGTAGTTAAGGGGCCATATGCTTGAGCACCCCATGACCGACCCAAAGACTCTGAACTTGGCTTCCCTCGAGCCTAATTCCCAGGCCTTTGCATTTGCTAAGACCATTAGGAAGGACTTGATGCCCCTTGCCTTCCAAGATACCCTCACTCTGCCTTGACGGCCTAATGTAATAACTGTAAATGTCTTCCCCCCTTAGGGTTGTACTTGTAATGTATATATAGACTTTGTTTTGTGTTGTTTCTTCTTACTCCTCCTCGATTGGGTCTTGTCTTTTTGTATCTCATTCTTTCTCCTTTTCTTCCTTTCTTGTATGTTTGTGAATTCGGAGAGCTCAGAGCTCTAGCCCGACCAATGCATCGTGGCAAGTCTAGTGACTTGGCTCGATGGGCACGAAAGTCGACAAGTCAATGAACTTTTGTCCGAATGGTCGCGTATAGGGGTGTAACCGGTCCTGTCCGGTCCGGTTTTGGACAAAATTTAGGACCGAACCGGTATGTACCGGTTTTGTATTTTTCAAAACCGATTACGCCCCGATTACCCTCCTAAACCGGTACCTCCGGTTTTACCGGTTTCCGGTCCCGTCCGATCCGGTTTTCTCATTTTTTTTAAATGTAAAAAATATATAATAAAGTATTAATTCTTATTATAAAATGTTATTAATAATTTAATATATATATTATGCTTAAAGCATATGATCAATTAAATTTTCATTTTTAAGACTAAACTTTTATTTTATAAATTATAACAACATTATCTTATATATAATTATATTAATAACATATGATCAAATAAATTACAAATATTCATATTTAAGATAAACATTTTATGTTATTATTTATAAATTATAATATGAAATTTTTTCATATATAATATATAATTATATATATTATATATAAAAATTTACCATATAATTATATATATAAATATTTTGTATAATATATAAAATTAATTTTTATATTTTTTTTTCCAACCGGTCCTGTTCGGTCCGGTCCGGTCTCGGAAACTACGGGACCGGACCGGAACCGGCCGGTTTTCATAAAATAGGAACCGGTTCCGGACCGGACCGGTTCAAAACCGGACCAACCGGTCCGGTTCGGTCCGGTCCGGACCGGTTTTCCGGTTTCCCGGTTTAAATTTACACCCCTAGTCGCGTAGGCGAGTTTAGAGGCTCTAGCCCGACCAATGCATTGTGGTGAGTCTAAGGACTCGGCTTGATGGGCAAGGTGGTCCGCAAGTCAAGGGACTTGTGTCCGACTAGCAGTGTGGGCGAGCTCAGGGGGCTCCAGCTCGACCAATTCATCGCGGCAAGTCTAAGGACTCCGCTCGGTAGGCACGAAAGTCGGCAAGTCAAAGGACTTGTGTCCGGTTGGCTGTGTGGGCAAGCTCGAGGGGCTCCAGCCTGACCAATGCATCGCGACGAGTCTAAGGACCAAGCTTGATGGGCACGAAGGTCAACAAGCCAAGGGACTTGTTTTGATTGGTCCTATAGGCGAGCTCGAGGGATCTATTCGGACCAATGCATCGTGGCAAGTCTAGGGACTAAGCTCGGTAGGCACTATGGTTGGCAAGTCAAGGGACTTGTATTTGACTGGCCATGTGGGTGAGCTCGGGGGGCTCTAGCCCAACCAATGCATCATGGCAAGTCTAGGGACTCAGCTCGATGTGCACGAAAGTCGCAAGTTAAGGGACTTATGTCCAACTGGTCGTGCAGACGAGCTCGGGGGACTCTAGCCCGACTAATGCATCGTGGCGAGTCTAGGGACTCGGCTTGAAAGCTCCCTGGCTCAATAAAGTTGAATTGAGGCAAATCTATCTCTTCATTCATAGAACGTGATTGTTACATTTCCATAGGCTAAATTACAATCTCTACTGGAAGTACTTTTTTAGATGCTTGGTGTTCCATGGATGAGGGAGTTCATTGCCCCTGTTGTCTTTGAGGCGATACGACCCGTGTTTGCCACTAGTCGTTACCACGTATGGTCTTTCCCATCGCAGGCCCTGCTTGCCTTCCTCTTAGATAGTGACCCTGGTCTACTTCAACACCAAGTCTCCTATTTTGAAGGAACGAGGCCTGACACGTTTGTTGAAGTATCACTCTGCCTTTCTCTTGTTGCTTGCCTTTAACATTTCGGCCTTTTGTTGCCTTTCCTCTAGGAGGTCCAAGTTTTCCTTTAATCTTTCGTTGTTGAGGTTCAGGTTAAAGTGCTGGACCCGGTAGGTAGGCATTCCTACATCCACTACCGTAGGTGAGGGAAAACGGTGCCTCTCCCATGAGAGTCTTGACGGTTGTTCAGTACGCCCACAGCACTCCTGGGAGTTCTTCCACCCATCTTCCATTCCAATCTTCCAACCTCTTCTTCAAGATGCTTAGTAGGGTTTTATTGGTCGCCTCAACTTGCCCGTTGGACTGTGGGTGTCTGAGAGAGGAATATTTAAACTTAATTCCTAGGCCATTGCACCATTCCCGATAGTGTGAGGAATCAAATTGCTAGCCATTGTCCAATATGATTCTCTGGAGAATATTGAATCGACAAACCACCGACTTCCACAAGAACTTTGTGATGGCTATAGCCCTGATGGTCGTCAGTGCCTCCGCTTCAATCCATTTCATGAAGTAGTCAATCGTCACAACTACAAATTTTACCTCACCTTTGGCCACAGGGAGTGGCCCGACCAGATCAAACCCCCACTAGGCAAAGGGCCATGGGGATGTGATCAACGTTAGTTCTTCTGGTGGGCAGTGAAATATGGGTGCATGTTCTTGACATTTCGGGCATTTCTTCAAGAAGCATTCTATGTCCCGAAGAGAGTAGGGCCAATAGTATCCTGCGCTAATCACCTTCGAGGCTAACTCTCTTCCCCCTGAATGGTTCCCACATATTCCCTCGTGTACCTCGACCAACACATACTGGGCTTCTTCCAAAGAGACGCATCTTAGGAGTGGCTCAGAGAATCCCTCTTGTACAAGATCCCTCCCACCAATGTGAATCGTGAGGTTCGGCTCCTAACCTTTCATGCTTCATCTCTATCGCTCGGGACTTCGCCCGTGTTAAGGAACTTTATTATGTCCGAGGCCCACTTAGGTTGCCCGGAGGTGACAACCGATATTTTCGTGCTGATGGTTGGGAAGTCAACTGCCCGGGTTACAGTGTGCTCGGACAGGTGGGCCCTTCTTGTTCTTGTTCTCCTCCCTTGGTATTTTCTGGATGCAAAAGTAGGGAAAAAGGTCGCGCTCTATGCCCACCTGCTGATGTTATTTCTTCAACTTTTTGCCCTTTGTGGTGAACTCCTCGTGCACCTGGCTAACGACCACCTTGGAGTTTGCCTTGACTTTGACTTTGGTTGCTCCCAACTAGGGGTGAAAAGTTGGTTGGTCCAGACCGGAGAAACCGACTAGACCAACCCAGGACCAAGACCGGTCGGTCTCGATCCCTGAAATAAAGGATCAAGACTTTTCGGTCCAGTCCTGGTCTAGGGGTTTCCCACCTCGGACCAGATCGACCGAATTTAAAAAGAAAAATATATATATTATATATTATTTATATCATAATTGTATAATTAACTATATAATTTTCATCTAACCTATTACCATTAAAAATATAAAATTTTAAATATATTGTTAACAAATTAATATTCTATCAATTAACTAATTTATAGTATCAATTAACTAATTATATAGTAATTATATAAGTTAAGAATGTAATTTTTATCTAATTTATTATCATTCACCTTATAAAATAATTTTGTATTGAGTTAGTTACATATCTACATTACTAATTCACTTAAATTTAATTTAATATTTTAAATAAAAAAATTATTAATTTATTTATAAAAAAAAATAATAATAATTGAGTCGGATCGATAGCTACTGGTCCGGTCCCTAGGGATGTTCGGTCTGGTTCGATCTGGGGAAAATGATGGTCCATCACCCCCTGGACTGAACCAGACTGATTTGCACCCTTATTCCCAACAGCCTAGCTACTGACATTCCTGCTAGTAGTGCCTCATACTCAGCCTCATTATTAGTTATTTTGAAGGCAAGCTTTATCGCGTAATTATGTTCCTCGCCAAACTTGGTGATAATGTGCACCCCTACCCCCCCTCTAGCACGACATGATGAGCTATCGATGTAGACCTGACAAGGCTTTCTCTAGGGTGCAACCTGTACCTCCTCTGGGAAGTCACTAAAGTCAGTCACGAAGTTCTCCAGCACTTTCCCCTTAATTATTATGCGAGAAAGATACTCTATGTCGAATTCACCCAGCTCAACCACCCAGTTCATAAGGCAGTTAGAGGTGGCGGGTTTCTGCAATATCTTCTTGGGGATGTCGATGAGCACCTTTATCGGGTGGGCTTAGAAATACGACCTTAGTCTCTTGGCAGCAACCACCAGTGTGAATGCCAACATCTCTGTTCACGAGTATCTCGCTTCAGCTCTGTGAAATGCCCGGCTCGTGTAGTAGATGGGCTGTTGCACGCCTTCTCATCTATACCGCTAGGTACACGATCAAGTCCTCACCCGATTCGGTTTGTCTAAGGAGTGGTGGGTGAGCTAGGTACTCCTTTAGTTCTCCGATTGCCCGGTCGCAGTCGGTGTCACAACTTCGTGCTTTCTTCAAGACTTTAAAAAAAGGAAGACATTTGTTGGTCAAGCAGGTGATGAAGCAGTTTAAGCCTGCTACTCTACGCTTCATTAATGTTTCCCCAGGGGGGGGGGGGAGCGGGGAGGGTATACCTATTATTGCTTCGACCTTCTTCGAGTTGGCCTCAATTCCCCGTTCAGAGACCATGAAGCCCAAAAACTTGCCTGACTCCACTCTGAAGGTGCACTTTAGCAGGTTGAGTTTAATATTGTTGCACCATAATACTGTGAAAGCCTCTCGGGGATCGGATAGGTGCTGCTCGAGCCTTTTTCTCTTGACCAGTAGGTCACCCATGTATACTTCCAATCTTTGGCCGATTTGATCTTTGAACATTCAGTTAACCAGACACTGGTATGTGGCGCCAGCGTTCTTCAGTCTGAAGGGCATGACGTTGTAGCAATAGAGCCTTCAGTCGGTGATAAAGGCCATTTTTGCTTCGTCGTTCGGGCTCATGCGGATCTAATTGTAGCTCGAGTATGCATCCATAAAGCTGAGCAGCTGGTGGCCTGCGATAGAATCAACGATCAAATCGATACGTGGCAAGGGGAAGCTATCCTTCAACGTGTCTTGTTTAGGTCAGTGAAGTCGATGCACATTCTTCATTTTCCGCTCACCTTCCTGATCAATACTACGTTTGATAGCCACTCGGGGTAGTGGGTTTCCTGGATGAAACCCATTGCAAGGAGATGGTCAACCTCTTCGACTATGGCGGTGTACTTCTCGGCACTGAAGTTCCGACACTTTTGCTTAACTTTCCTAACCCCGGGATCGACACAAAAGCGGTGCTCGATGATCATGTTATCAATCATGTGCATCTCCTCGTGACTCCATGCAAATACGTCTTGGTGTTGAATGATGAGTCGTTTCATAACCTACCTTAACTCGAGAGCCATCTTTGTCCCAACCCTTATCGTGCGTTCGGGTCTCTAGGAGTTTACGGGAACCAGCTCCAAGGGTTTATTTGGCTCTGCCTACCGAAGGGTTTGTTCATCACGCACCTCTTCATCTTAGTCTGCCAGGGTCAGTGGTGGTGGTTGCTCCACGATCACACTTGCTTCTTCAACTGCTCTAATGTCCTTTTCTCTGTGCCTCAATCATGTGCATAACATTCTTGAGCTAGGACTTGCTCACCCCGAACTTCGCCAACCCCCGAGCTCGTGGGGAATTTTATCTTAAGGTGATGTGTTGATGTTATCACCCTCAGACTATTCAAGGTCGAGCGGCTCAATATCGCGTTGTACAAAGATAGGGCCTTCACCACTAGGAAGTTAGTCATTGTTGCAGAAGTTTTGTAATTTCCCGGCCAGGACAGACAGAGTGATGACCCTTACTGGCTGGACCACATCCCCGGTGAAACTTTTTAATGGCATTGGGATTGGGCGTAGGCAGTCGGATCGATTCCCATCTTGACAAATGCTTCCCAAAATAGGATGTTGGCGGAGTTACCATTGTCGATCAAGACTCTTTGTGTCACAAAGTTGGCAATCTGCACGGTGATCACCAAGGCATCGCCATGGGGGTGGAGAATTCATTCTTCATCTTCTTCATTGAATGTTATAATAGTGCCTCATGCGTGCCTCCTTAGCCCAGTCGTGGTTCTCTCGGCCCTGAACACTTCCTCATACCATGATCGGCATGCGTGAGTCTTTCATGCCGATGAAGTGGGTCCCTTACCTACATATCCCCCTGCGATAGTGCAAATTTCACCCACTGGGCTGTGACGTGAGCTTCTATGGGCCTCCCTTCTTGTTCTTCATCATCTCAAGCTTTCACTTTGTTGGGGCCTTGAGTGCTCGTTTCTCCGTCTCACCAATTGCTTGCATTCTTGGTGGTGTTGGTCCAGTAAGCTTCCAATTCCTTCCATCCTCTGCTTCAAAGTGTAACAATCTTCTGTTCAGTGTATGTATGTCTGGTAGTAGGTGCAGTATCTTTGGCCCTCCCAACTTGGTTGAGGCACTCCATGCGAGGTCGGTGCGCGCTCGCCTTCCACTGTCATACTCGTATGTGCTCGAGTCCCACCGTGCACTCGAGTTAGCGCCTTACTTCCCTAGTTTGGCCTCCTGTGGGCTTTTCTTGTTTTTTTCGCAGTTAGTCTCGCTACCCGGCCTAGCAGCCTTCTTGTCCACCAACTCCAGCTCAGTCTTTCAGGGAGCCGTCAATGCCTAGAGGGTGTATTCGACATTGATAAAACTGTAGGCACAATCCATCAACTCCCTTAGAGTTGTGGGGATTTTTCTTGCTAATTCGGCCATGAATGGGTTCTGCGGTCAGATTCCCCCCAGTAGGGTGGCCAAAGTGATCTTCTCATCTTGGTTGTTCATAGTTATGCACTCCCGGTTAAATCGGGAGAGGTATGCCTTGAGATTCTTGTCGTCGCGCTGTTTGACAGTTAGGAGATAGGCGGCCAACTGTCTCCTTTTTCTACTATATATGAATTGTGTTGGAAGCTATTGATGAATCCCAATGGTAGGGATCTGAACCATGCCCTCGCTGCTCCCTTCAGTGTTAACGGGAAGGCTCAGCACTCGATCTTGCCCGGGAACCTATAAAGGGTCATATAGGCATTGAATGTCTCTAAGTGTTCGAGGGGGTCCTTTAACCCGTTGTATTTTTCCATCTGAGGGACCTTGAATTTAAGCTGGAGAGGGGCAACCATGACCTCCGCGCTGTATGACAAGTCGGTGCTATTGAGTAGCTGATCTACAGAGGATGACGAGCCCATCTGTTTGGCCGTCTCTGCATATTTGTCCCTAAGCTCCCGTAGCTCGTGGTGCATCCGACGTATTTCTTCCTCTACTACGTCAATTTCTGGAGCGCGTCGTGTCTCGGCGTGTTCTTTTTGGTTGAGTTCTACCCTTCCTACCTGTTCTTCGTTAGCTCTTCGCAATGCCTCATCCTCTTGTTGAAGACCTCCTACTTCCGACGTCAGCTTCTTTATTATATCTTCCATTTCAGTGAGTCTCACTTCCATGGTTCCGGACTGGTTTTCTTCTCTTTGCATGGTCTGGGAACATGTCGTTGCTGGCATACGAAAGACATGCTTTTATAGAAAAAATCTCACAGATGGCGCCATTGTTGATGTCGTGTTTCATATCCTGGGCAATTGCACGCTGTAACCGATTTACACCTGCAATTTCCAACAGAAATGGGGGCATGTGTGGTATGTGATACCTCTGATGCCTAAGTCAGATTCTTATTCGTGGTGGAGATGAGTCTGAATGTCTGTGTGAGAGAGCTCCCTCCCCCTGGGGGGCAGGGTATATATACCTAGTGGTGTGGTCCCAGGTGCCTGTCTATAGTGCGTATTGGTGTACCGGACGCCCTGGCAGTGGGCGATCTTCTGCCTTGTTGGTTACGGTCGTGCTATTTCGTACTCGGATTGTATTACTACTAACCTTTCACTTTCTGCCAGGCAACAGGTGCGGGTCATGCATGATCGTGACTATTCAGACTGGCTCACACCCATTCTTGTCGTGTCGTGTCAATTTCCTAGGACATTAAATGCGGCGTGCCCCAGTCCTAACGTGCGCTTCCTCATCCTTCCTACCATCGATCATCTGGAGGGGGCAATGGCCATTTCTGACATTGTGTGCGAGGTTTGTTGGCCATTGAGTGCACAGGCCCTCTTAGAGCACTCTCATTGGAATGACTAAATTAAAGTACATTTTTTATGAATGTAAGATGAATTTAACTTTTAGCTATTCCATTTTTATAAATCTCCACATTGGAATAGCCATTTTTTCATTATATGACAATAAAATAATATAAGATGAATTTAATTTTGACTATTCACATCAAATTTCCAAATTGAATTATCCATTTATTCATTATATAGTAATGAGTAATTAATAATTTTGAAAATTTTTTAATTTTTTTAATTATAAATTTATTTTATTTTATCATATTTTACTATTTATAATATTATATATTAATTTGTAATTGTATTCTAATTATATTTTTTCAATTGTCATTTAAAATAGAGAGATAAATAATTAATATTAAAAGGAGAGAGAAATAAATAATATAAAAAGGATTTGATGAATGAATAGTGTGTTCCAAATTTGAAAATTAGTTTGGATATTACTGTAGCTATATTCCAAATATTTGGAATATAGCTAATTCAATGTGAGCAATTTATTGACCTAATAGCTAAATTTTCATTGGATTTAGCTTTTAGCTAATCCAATGAGAATGCTCTTACTTGGAGCTCCCATGCTTTGTGTTCATAGCCTTGTCATTGGCCACTAGGCCTTTCGGGCCGGGCCCATCTCTCAAGTTTGATCTATTCCATCCTTTATCCCAATTTTCCCATTGTTGGGCTGTCTAGAGGCCCATCTCTACCCCTAGGGTTACCTAGAGCCTCGAGATCCTTCTGTGGGCTAGACCCTCATGCTCTGGCCCCTCGCCCCCCGCCAGGGGGGGGACCCTCATAATAGTTTATTTACAATGTTAGACGAGAGTATTACAAATTCATATTCGAACAATGTCAAATAATTATTAGCATAACTAATTATCGTGTGGTCAATTCTTTTTGTTTTTTGGCATCAAAATCCTTGTCTTCTTTTCGGATAAAGAGTATGGGTGTAATCGGTTCGGTTTGGTCCATCAGTTTTGTCGAATTGAGCCACTAGCTATTGATTCAGTTCGTCCATTCCGTCTGATTCAGTCCATGAACATTTTTTTGACAGAAAAATTAATATAAAAATTAATTAAATTAGTAAAATTAAAATTTAGTGATTTCTTTAACATTTTATATATGATTAATGAATATTCAATAATTTTATTGTATATATTATCAATGGTGATCATTTGAATGAAAATTACATAATTAAATTATACAATTACTATATAAAATATTATATTATATATATAATATTTAAATATATATATACACATTGGGTTGGTCTCGGTTTGGTCTGGTAAAAAAAAACCAAATCTCGAGACTGGCCTATAAAACTATCGGCCTAGTTCAGTTTGGACCGAACCATTAGGTCCTGCCGATTTTTCCTATTTGGACCAATAGTCTTACACTCTTATAAAAAGATATTGATTGAGGGTCTAAATTTGAAATTTTCTATAATTAAAAAAGAGTAGTGTTACATGTACTTATACTTTTACTTACAAGATTCATTTTATTATTTTTTTAAAATTCATTTTGAGTTTCAAATTTCATGATTTTTAATATATCTAGAGTGACACGTAGAGAAATGATTTTTTTGTAAATTTTTTTCAAATATATTTAACATTTTCCATAAAAAAATTTTGAGTGAAAATTAATAAAACTGAATTAATACGGCATAAAATGATAGAAAACAAAAATAAATGAACGGAAAAAAATTTAAAGAAAAAGTCGGGTGCGGTATTTCTTGAGAAGAAAGAAAAGGCTGCGACTCTCTCGTATTTGAAGCTCCAAAGCACAGCATTTGCAGAGGGACACGCAGAAGAAGCAGAGGACGAAGAAGAAAAGAAATCGGAACAAGGATCAGACAGTATGAGTAGCATAGGAACGGGGTACGATCTTTCAGTGACCACGTTTTCCCCAGATGGCCGCGTCTTCCAGATCGAGTACGCCGCCAAAGCTGTCGACAACAGCGGGTAACTCTCTACTAATCCTACCCTTCAATCCCTCGATTCTATCTCTCTTGCCCACGTTTTCTGGTTCGAGAGCTACAAATCCTAGGGTTATTAGTCGACCTGAGATTATCCTACAACAGCAGAGGTATTAGTTATGGATTCATAAACGTTTTCTTTGTTCAGTAATTTTGATTTTTTTTTTTGCAGGACTGTCATTGGCATCAAATGCAAAGACGGGATTGTACTGGTAAATACCACCCTACTGACCTACTTGTTTGTCTATTGGGCAGTTTCTGATCCTTTTTTTTTATTATTTTTTATTTTATTTTGGTGTGGGACTTTAGGGTGTGGAGAAGCTAATAACATCGAAGATGATGCTACCCGGTTCCAATAGAAGAATTCATTCCGTTCATCGCCACTCCGGCATGGTATCGCATATTCCCATTTTCTCTTGCTTTGTTTCCGTTTATTTTTTATTATTTATTGTGACTTTTGATCGGATCTAAATGCTGCTATGTAGTTTTCTTGTATAAATTTTTGTACCATTTCAGTTTCTTAAACTTGGTTATGTCGGTTGTTTTCAGTATTTCAACGTCGTGAATGTCCTTATCTGCTGGTCCCTTGCGAAGTGTGATCCGTTTCATTCCAAACTATATTGTTATTCGAAATATGTAGCATTATTACATAGGTTGCCAAGTATAAGGGGTAGTTGTGCTGCTTTAGTTCTTTGGGGATTAGCTGGATTTGGTAAAGTGACTTGGATATTATTTTTGTCATGCTTCTTCAGAATAGACCTTTGCTAAGGCAAAGATATAAGTAGAAGTAAAGAAGATGTTATGAACTTGAGAAAATTATCTTTCCCAACGTTCTTTAAATCGTGGCAAAGAGAGGAGAGATGGAGAGCTTGTTTCTCTTCAAGGGAGCTGCCATCCAAACAGAATTTTCTTCTAAAAACTGGATGATGAGTTCAAATTTCATCTTGTGAATTGGACCACTGTATGCACCCCGTTCTAATAAGGTGGACTGGGAGTGAGGATCTTATTGTTTTTTAATAAGGCTTTATGAGGGAAATGGTTATGATGCTACCAACAAGAAAGGGGGTTTTGTGAATGGCAGTGGTAGATACTAAATCTGAAGGGGCTTGGGGTGGATGGTGCTCTAATGAGGTGAATGGTCCTTGTAGGGTGGGTTTATGGAAGCATATACGAAGAGGATGGGGGAGCTTTTCAGTACACCCGTCTTGTGGTGGGCGATGGTTCTAAAATCAAATTCTAGCATGATCATTGGTGTGGTGACAGAGTTCTCAAGGAAGTATATTCAATATTCTATGGTATAGCACGTGTGCAAGAAGCTTCAGCTGCTGGTCTCATACACCTATCCGATGGATTTCCTAAATGGAATGTCACATTCTTCAGAGCTGCTCAACATTGGGAGATCGATGCATTCACTAAGGGCATGTTTGGGTAATGAGATGGGATGAGAATTCTGTAAATAGCAGTGAA
Source organism: Juglans regia (assembly GCF_001411555.2). NCBI lineage: Eukaryota > Viridiplantae > Streptophyta > Magnoliopsida > Fagales > Juglandaceae > Juglans > Juglans regia. The sequence continues at coordinate 20,583,562 of NC_049903.1, forward strand.
ATGGTTTGTGAATAATAGTAAAATAATTTGAGTTAAGATGTTTTATTGGGTTTTGAAAAAATAGAGAGAAAAAATTGAATACAAATATTATAAAGTTTAAAAATTGTTTGAATATAACTTTTATTATTTTTTTTTTGAAATTTGAAAAAGTTGTATTGTTTTTGTGTTTTGTTTGGAAGTTTGGCAAAGTTGTAATTATTAGGTAATGATTAGAAGAAAAAGTTAAAAATTTAAAATTGAAAAGTGCGTTGTATATGAGTGATGTTTGGGAAGGAAATTATGAGAAGTTTTGACATTTCATCTAACTTACCAAACAACCCCTAAGTTTTACAGTGTTGTCTACTCCATGTGAGTGAGGGTGGGAGAGATAGACAAGCTTGTTTGGTGTCCTTCCCAAAAAGGGAAGTTTATTGTCAGCTGTTACGACAAGTCTCTCACTATGCATGCTGCACTTACATTCCCATGGAAGAATATACGGAAGACCAAGGCTCCCCTAAAAGCAGATTTTTTTGTATGGACAGCTTCTTTGAGGAAGATCAATACTAGAGATATCTAAAGAAACGTCAATTACCTATAATTGATTGGTATTGCATGTGCAAGAAGATTGGGGAAATGGTGAATCATTTACCCCTTTGTTGTGAGGTTTCCGTGACCCTATGGCATGATTTCTTTTCTAGAGTTGGACTAGCTTCGATGCCAGAAGAGTAATTGAGTTCCTTGCAAATTGGAGAGCCTTACGTGGTAATCTGCAAATTGCAGCTATATGGGAGATGGTGGTGGCTTTGGACAAAAAGGAATGCAATAAGTTTTGAAGATTGTGAGTGGTCAATGGAAGAGCTTAGAATTTCCTTTTTAACACATTACTCCATTGATCAATTGAAATAGATTTCAATGGCTTGAATCTCCATGACAAGGTGCTTGCTCTTGTATATGTCTCATGTACTTGGGTTATGCCTATTGCAATTAATAGAACTTATCGTTTACTGATATAAAAAAACATTGGATCCCCGTTTTATGATTTTTTTTGGATAAGATCCCTTTTTTATTAATGAGAAGCTGCACATACTAGCAATCCAAACTCAAAACAAATGCAAAAGGCAATAACAGTTCCTAATACACTTTAGGGCTCCAGAAAAATAGACTGTTAGACTCCTTTAGAATAGAATTGTATCAGACCTTCCCCTTGAGAATGTCTTTGCCCCTAAAGCTGGTATTGCAACTTCTTTCGTGTTAGCTAGGCTTGTTATTAATCGGTCACGGAATTTTTTTTACAACTATGGCTGGTCCATACTTTCAATTCTTTTAAAACATAATCCCTTTTTTGCCTTTGACAAAGCTCTGCAAGTATAAGGTCTCGTTTGTTTTCACAACTCTTCCCAACTCATCTCATCTCATCCTATCTAATCATTACAACTTTCTCAAATTCCCACACAAAATAAAATAAATAATTCAAAATTTTCAAATTCCAAAACAAAAATAAAATTAAAAAAATATATTCTACTAATATTTTATTCAACTTTCAACTTTCATCTCAACTCATCTCATCTACGAAACAAACAAGGCCTAAGTCTCATACTGGCTATCACACCCCAAAGAGACCTATTCCAGTTCCAATCCTGCACTAGGCTTTGTGAATGAGATGCTCCATTGTGAATTGCTATTGGTAGTCTAGTGAAGATCGTACTCTGATGCCTCCTTGAAAATAAAGAATCTCAAAAATTATGGGAAGACTTTCTTCAAGGCTTGATCTACACACTGAACATCATATCAAAGGAACAATCTTGTTATCTGTTGTGTCACTAATGAGAGGTTTTATTCCTCAAGACTAGCCCTCAAAAGATTCTTTTACAACACATTATTTTTCTGGGCTATTGTTTTTTACTCCAATGGGGTTAGTTTTCATGATTTTCTTGTATTCATTTTAGTTCCTAAATCGCAGATAAGCGTTCTCTTTGTATACCTCCTGTGTACTTGGGCTACACCTATTCTCTCCTATTAATAAAAAATTATTTTACTTATAAAAATAAAAATATACTAGCCATAAATGATTTATAAAGGTCATTCTTTGAAGTGGTAATCTTTGTGCAATAACCAAAAACAGCTTTTTACCTAAACTCACAGAATATATAACCAAAGCAGTGAGGTTGGAATGATAATTGTAGTGTTAATTTGTTTTTCTTAAATGAGCTACTGTCCATCTTAGCCTCATCCAGAATCTTATGGTTTGATACTAGATTGTTGTATATGCTTACGTTTTCCCAATTACAGGCTGTGGCAGGATTAGCGGCAGATGGGAGGCAAATTGTTGCCCGTGCCAAGTCTGAAGCGACTAATTATGAAAGGTTTGTATTTTGTTCTGGAAATAATCATGGTCACATTTCTCTCCCCCTGTAGCTCTCTCTGTATGTGAACGTAAATCTTTCATTATTATTATTTTATTTATCTTCATTTACTTACTATCCTTTTTGCAATCCACAATTAAGTGAAAATACAAATATAGTCGTAATTAATTGTGACCATGCTACTTGAAGAAAGCATCACATTCATCTCCTCTCCCTATTCCATGCACACTATACCACTTGGACACTTTGCTTCATATGGAATAACCTTCAATTGTGTGACATCTTGATTAGTGCTATCTAGAATCCTTATTGATTAAGATGATGTTGAATATATCATTTCATGCAATTCATAATAGTTGTTAGACAAATAATTCTTTTGAAACCACTTGTAAATCTTCAGAGGAATTCTACCCTTTATCATTGGTTTATGGTCTTGCCTTTCTATTTCTTTTATAGAATTTCTAGCTCCTTTTTCTTTCACTAGTTAGGTGGATCTTCCTGTATACGTCCTGTGTACTGGGATAATACCATTTTTCTTATCATAAGAATTGAGAAGATGGGCAATTTTTTTGTGTTTTAACTGACTCGATTCTGACTGCTTCTCTCTATATTTTATTGATGACCATTGAGTTGATTGTGTGAAGTTCTTCAAAACCATCTACATCTTTATAAAAACAAGTTAGCATGTAATTTTTATTTTTCCCCTACGATGGCCAAAACTTTGGTTTCCTGTCACCCTGTATATCTCGTCTACTGAAATGTATTACAACAAATTGTCTCTTCTCCTTCTATAACACAAAATTAGGTGCAACTCTTCCATCAGTTTTATAAATAGCAATAGTGCTTAGGTTTGTTTGGTGACCCAATGGGCTTGGCACCCCCTACTTCTTTGAACTCAATGGGCTTGGATGTGAAAATCCCCTTCCTGGCTGAACGATGCCTTTGGGTGGGGGGTCTGTAAATTTAACTTCGAAAGATTGAGATAGAAGAGGAGAATTGATTTGAATGTGATTCTTCTTCTTTTGTGACTCCGTAGCAGTCGTAATTGTAGCTGGGATCGAGAGTATATCACAACGTTCGCAAAAGCACTAGGTTCACTTTAGTGGAAATGTCTCCTAGAGCCTAGGTGCCAAGGACAAAGCGCAAAGTGTGTGCCTTGTGAAGTAAAGTGCACATTTTCAGAAAATGATTTATGATGAATTTTAAAAAATAGAATAAGAAGGTTTAAGAAGGCAAATAGCCTATTAACTCCATTTGTTATAGTGGTGCTAATTAAAAGATACTAATATATTGATTAACATGCCAACCAAGCGAGATTAATTAAATAAAATTTAAAAGGCATTTTATATAATTCTCATGTGCTTTACAAAATATACACAACCTTGATATTTGATAGCCATAATGAAAATGAAGTGCATGGCTGGATTAATACATACCTAGAAGAAATGACCAAAAAAGCACAATAATTGTAGTTATTGACTTCTATGCTAACATTGGCAAACAATGCAATCCTGAAGTATTTAATCATCCTCATTATTAAGCATAGAACCATCATCATTGTTTTTCTATTATAAGTGCATAGGACCATCTTCATTGTCATCAAAAGATTCGTAAAATCTCATCATCTTCCTCATCTAAATTAATTGTCTAGAAAAAGCGTAATAATTAAAACTAATTTATCTTCCTCACCTACATCTAAATTAATTGTCTAGAAAAACTGTAAGAATTAAATCTATTTGTTTTTTCAAAATCTGCAAAAGCGCTAATCACTAAAAAAACATGCTTTGGTAAATGCGCTTTGCTTTTGGCAGGCAAAGTGGGTGATTTGCACTTAAGTGCACTTTTACTAACTCTAGTATTCAGAAGGGTTGGGTTGGGTTGGGTTGTGTTGGGTGGTGGGAATTTCATCAACCCTCTATCGCTTTCTGCATAACACATGATGGGTCTTCTAACCATCGGGATGATGGTGGGAGTTGACATCTTGGGTAGACAAGAAGGGCTTTAACTATACCTGACTGTGACTTCTTTGAGATTCCATAGCTTTAGAAATAAATAGCTGCTGGGTGCTACAGAGTATGACTCTGCAGCAGTTGAATAAATGGTTGCTGGTGTGCTAGATTGTATATCATAGGGTCACAGATCTAGTGGTTGGAGTTTTGCCAGCACATTATTGACTTTAACCCAAGAGAAAAAGTCACTCCACAAAGCAGGAGCTATTTCGCAGGGGAGTAAAAGATTATCTACAGACTCCCCACTCCTCACACACATGCAGCACTACTCAATCAAAATGATGTATTTTTTCCTTGGATTGTCCAGGGTGAGAATCCATTAGATGATTAGTCAATGCAAGTAAATAAAGTGGACTTTCTTAACTAGTTTTTTAGGCTTATAATCAATTGCTGAACATGATCATGCACTCATATGAATGTTGTTGCTGGATACAATGGGAGGGGCGTGACTGCCTATGATACACAACATTTATCCTAAGGTGGGAATAAAAAGTTCCAGTCTCATGATTCCATGTTGAGTAACTAGTGTGTGAGCGCATCCATATGGAAAATTTCTTATGGTGTGATTGCTTTCTTTTGCGTTCATGTGTACTTTTGAATATTTTGTTATACATGGACTTGGTCTGGGTTATGATGGATACATGTCCAATTTCATGGTTTCAACTTAGTGCATGACATCTTTTTCTTTTTGCTTTTCTACTTTGATTTCTTCTGGTGACATTCTCATGTTTTGTTTTCCTTACTTTTGCCATTATCTAGAAATGGAGAGTAAATAGTTCCTTTCCTCATGCTTAAAATAAGCTAAGCATTCATTTTGAAGGATTTTGATAGTATTTTTTAAACCAGAGTTGTGGGATAGGTTACATTAGGACTGCTTGCACCTTGAAAGTTGCAAACAATTTGTTACAACTTTACATTACAGTTGCGTTTCAGACCTCATCTGCTATGTGACGTCTGCTAACTATGGCGTGCAGAAGAAGCCAAATGTATTTTCAAAAGGCTTCAAAACCTGTATTCAGCATGTGTTTAACCTGGATGGCAAACTATGTTTCCTGAAATTAGCACTTAAGAGTGGTAACCATCAAGTTTTTATATACGTGATTGTGTATGCATTCTGGAATCGTACATGCCCCTTTGTGCTCTTATAAAGTCAAAATGAGATCCACAATTGAACGAATACCCTATAATTTGGTCCAAGGTGTTACCCCAATAAGTCGTTGCTGCACATCAACCTTTTAAATTGTCACATGTTTTTCTCATTTTGTTGCAACTCTTGCACAGTGTCTATGGGGAACCAATACCTGTCAAGGAACTTGCTGATCGTGTTGCTAGTTATGTGCATCTGTGTACACTTTACTGGTGGCTGAGGTTTGATAAGATACCAAAATTCTTTATTCATTATGATTTTTTCTTCATTATATTCCTTAAGGGAATATCTAATGTTACCCTGCAGACCCTTTGGATGTGGAGTTATTCTTGGAGGATATGACAGAGATGGACCACAGCTGTACATGGTTGAGCCATCTGGTGTTTCATATGTGAGTTTATTTTGGTCTTTTGTGGCAATAAGTTTGGCCATCAATCCTCTTGCTTTTGCATCATCATTATCTGTTACAGTTGATTAGTTTTATATTGTAGTTCTCTTTACTCAATGTGTTTTTGGTATTTGATACAGAGGTACTTTGGAGCTGCAATTGGCAAGGGCAGGCAGGCAGCTAAAACGTATGTGATTATCTGTTTATCAAATTCTAACTGCAGCTAAATCATGTCATTATGACAGGAGAATTTCATTGAAATCTTATTTTCCAACTGTTACTAACATGGTGCTAATTTTAACTTCTCAACTTTCTGCCTGCCCATGGGCGATTGCATCCCAACCTGACTTAGGTTTGCATAGGAGATCTGCTACAGCTGCTTACATGAGAAGTTTTAAGCTACATGTATTTAAACAGGATTATTTTCCTGTGTTTATTAGTGAAAATCTTTGCCTGGTTGTTTGGATGGGAACTAAGAATCTGATGGTGTCATTGTTGACCGTTGTAAGGAGCAATGTAATCATGAGTCTTAACTAGTTCATCATTATATGGTTAAATATCATAATTGTGAGCATTCATTGTTGAATAATACCCAATTCTTTTATTATTCTCATACTAATATCTTACAGGAGTAAACCAGGAGTGGGACATCTAATGATACTAAACTTTTGTTTATAAGGATGCTGGCTTGGGTATTTTTTTTTTTTTTAAATCTAGATCAGGGCTGCTGTCGTGCTATGTTATGTAATGTTTAAATTAATGATTCCTACAACTTATTTTGATTATATTTTCTGAGCTAAAATACAATAAAGTGATACTGCTGATGTAATTAAATAATGTTTTTCCAGAGAGATCGAAAAGTTGAGGCTCTCAGAGTTGACTTGCCGTCAAGGGGTTATTGAAGTAGCCAAAATGTGAGTGTCCTTGCAGAGTTTTATGTATAATTTTCACCTTGCAATCTTGAGATAGCTTTATAATTTTCCTTTCTATTTTAGGGATGATAAAGGAAAAAGGAATTGTAGCTCTGATTTTCATTTTCTGTTGAATCCACTGTATTCTATTAATCGAAAACCGTGATTAGGAGTTTGTGAGAGAGGGTCATGGAGTGTGGCATCATTGGAGGTGTGCAATAAGGTATGCTAGAAAGTAGGAAGGCAGTCCTCTGTGTGTGTGTGGTGGTTGTTGGGGTAGGGCGGGGGGTTTAGAAAGGGTGGGGGGAAGGATCAATGAGTGGTGAGATATATAGAGGTGAACGGCATTCTTTCAGCAGAAAGAGGAATATAGGGTTTTACTGGGGTGGGAATTCTGAAAATGTATGATAGACCAGAATAATAAGAGAAATGAGAGAGAGAGAGGGGTTTTGTACGCCCATTTTAACTTTTAATAGGAAGGAATATGATGAATATATATTGCATTTTTTTATTATTTTAAAGTAGATAAATATATATATATATATGAGATTTTTTATTGGGGGGTTTATATGCTAAGCAGCATTTATGGAGTACATGATGAGGCGAAGGACAAAGAGTTTGAATTGGAAATGAGCTGGGTGTGTGATGAGTCAAACCGTCAACATCAGAAGGTATCTATCTCTAAATTTCAATTGCAATAAACATCTTATTGATACTGCACGCTCTTCTGTGTGTCACCCTCCCTTGCTCATTTCATTTCTCTAAACAACCCATGTCTTGTGCCCTGCCATTTCAGGTTCCGGATGAGCTTTTACATGAAGCTAAAGCAGCGGCTAAAGCGGCACTGGAAGAAATGGATGCTGATTAATGGGAGGAGCCATATCCCTATTGTTTACTCTGGTTTTAATATTTGCACTTCAACTTCTTCTTGGGATCATTCCATAGATCCATTATGGATAGACTGCTTTTTTTTTTCTTTTTTTTTAAACCATTTATCTTTATTTCTGCTACAGCGTTTTAGATGAAATGGTTCATTTTTCCAATTTAATCGCAGGCCAAACTATTATTTTCTAGTATTAATACAACTTTACGTCCAATCTTTTTTGTTTTTCTAGAAGTATTATTTTTCATAATTTTAATTATTATCCTCATCATATTTGCATGTGACATTACATTAAGTGCCCATTTAAGGTGGTTTGTTCTTTTTTTTTTTTTTTTTGGCTTTCTCTTTTAAATATTTTTTAAACATTTAAAAAAAAAAAACACTAATACACTAGTAGGATCATTTTCCTTAAATAAATGGTAGATAGGTGAAAAAAAATAAAATGTGGACATTTAATAGGCAATTAACTACAATCATTTGGAATGATGAAATGATAAGGGAAAATAAAAATATATATTTGGAATGATGAAAGGATGATCATTAAAATAATGATAAATAGTATTTTTTATTTTTTAAAAGTAAATTTGCTCATACTTTTGGATTGCTTTTCTGTATTTTGTTATTTTTTTTTCAAAAGTAACACCTTACACCAAGACTAACACCAACACCAACACCAAATGAAGTGTGGTTTTTTATTTTATTTTTAAAGCAAAACGTAAACCCACTCATTTTAAAGCAAACACACTCGGTGGAAACATCTCCTCTAACGCAAATTCATCATTATTTTTTTTTCCAACATCAACAATTTCTCTGGCTCTCTAGCCAATTAACGGTCATCAAATCCTACATTTTCTTTCTCTTTTTTTAAGGGAGAAGAGCCCATTTGGTGAGGCTACTTCAACTTCTCCTTACCTCAAATCCATCTTTATATTAGTATTATTATTATAAACTGAGATTCTAAGTAATTTCAGGGATTCAGAATTGGAATCCCAAGCTGTTTATGGATTTCAAAACTAAAACCTCAATCAATTTTGATTTGTATCATTGTATAATTTTAATGTCATGGACTTATGTGTCTCGTTATGCACAAATAACAAATATAGCTGCAGAAAACAACTGAACTACATGTCCTTTAGGACCACTAGAAGTTTATCTGATTGTTAACTTTAAGATTTCGTAAGATTAGTTGAGGTGCGCACAAGCTGCTCAGACACCCTCGCTTTAAAAAAAAAAAAAAAAACGACTAAACTACATGTGGCAGCAATGGGCTCTACATCATTCAACATTATATACAGTTTCCAAGGTCATTCAACATTATATCATTAGTTCCATCTTATATCTTTGAAATAAAGCCCTGAAAGAGTCTCAAAAACATCATACAGATTCACGAAAATGCCTATTTGAAAATGCATTGACATTAAAAAGCACACAACTTGTAGAATTCAATCAAAGAGGTAAAGTCCAATAAATCACTATACATTATGGGGTGACAGAGGAATTACTGAAGATCCAACTTGAGCCTGACAATCGGTCAAAGCTCTATAAACACCAACAATATCCCCTTTCCCGCACAACAAAGAATAGGATGATCATAGAAATCACACTAGCACATCCATAAAAGGTGGGAACAATTTTAATAAAATATAAATTTTTTTTATAAAAGTAAATAATGTATTAAATTTATTTTATAATAAAAATAATTTTATAATTTAACGTATTATGCTTTATAATCTAACGTCAAGGGATCGATGCACAGATATGGCATGTTTAGGGATGTAAATTTAAACCGGTAAACTGGAAAACCAGCTCGGACTGGTTGGTCCGGAACCGGTTCCTATATTATGAAAACCGGTCGGTTCCGGTCTGGTTTCGGTTCCGTAGTTTTTGGGACCGGACCGGACCGGTTTAAAATATATATATATATAAATTAATTTTATATATTATACAAAATATTTATATATATATTTTATATATAATATATAATTATATATCACATATGAAATAATTTCATATTATAATTTATAAATTATAACATAAAATGTTAATCTTAAATATGAGTATTTGTAATTTGTTTGATTATATGTTATTAATATAAGTATATATAAGATAATATTATTATAATTTATAAAATAAAAGTTTAATGTAAAGATAAAAATTTAATTGATCATATGCTTTAAACATAATATATATATTAAATTATTAATAACATTTTATCATAAGAAATAATGTTTTATTATATTTTTTTTACATTTTAAAAAAACTGGAAAACCGAATGTACTGATTTATGAGGATAACCGGAACGTAATCGATTTTGAAAAATACAAAACCGATACATATCAATTCGGTCATAAATTTTATCAAAAACCGGACCTGTTACGCATGCTATCGTATCTTTTTTTTCTTTTTTCTCCTTTTTTGTCTTACTTTTTTCTTCCCTTCTCCCCGTGCTCTCCCCTCCTCCCCCCTTACCCTTACGAAGGCCACTCTCCTCACTGCCAGCCGACAATCGTGACCCTCCTAGTGCCGCCACTTTCCTCCACTCTCCTCACCACCGCCGCCGACAATCGTGACCCTCCCAGTGCAGCCGTCTGTAACACACCTGATAGTAGGTGTTTGGATGACTAGAAAATATACAAAAAAATTACTCACTTCGAGAGGAGCACCTCCATTGAAGAAAAGAAGAAAATGATAAAAGTAGAAAAAATAACATTTGTATTAACTTTTTTATATCCTAAACCCTAGAGCTCTTGACTCATATATAAAGGAGATGACCCTACATGGGCCCAAGCTAACACTAAAAACATACAAGGAAATAAAACTAAGGGCCAATGCCCATTAGCTATCTTGTAGTCCAAATACATGCTGAATTGAAATTGTAAATGAAATTGGCCCAAAGCCAATAGCCCATGTCCTTGAATCTTCGGGGACTGTGACAAACCATCCTCCATAGAAGCACCTTGTCCACAAGGTGCGGTTTGGCTGCCACGCTTCCTTTGTAACTGGAAATTATTAACTTCTAGCTCATCATCAGTAATCCAATCAAAATTTCCATCTTTTACACCATGTCCTGCAAGGCTCATGTAAATAGCTTTGAAAGAAACAACATATGGGGAGGACATTTGGTCAAAAACCACTTTTGCAAACTCATCCTTGCCATCTTCCATAAACTTGGCAGCCATATATGCTTCTTGAAGCCTTCCAACATCATTTGCTAAGAAATTCTCAACATGCTTCAAAATTGTCTCCACTACAGCTACAATTTTCATGGAAATAGCAAATAAAACCATCCCTGTTCCAATTCTCTCAAAGCCTGGCGCAACCTTTCTGTTCATAGTAGCCCCTTGCTTGGTAAAGAAAGTTGATGAATGTGCATACAAAATAGCATATGCCAAGCTTGTCACCTTCACTAGAGCAAGCCTAAGAACTGCTTTTGCCTCCGCAATGCCATCACGCAAATAATATGACCCACTTCCGTTTGGCATTACACGAAGGGCATCCTGTAGTGGTGCCAAATATTTCAAAGAGATGATGGTGCAGTGTAGTTGGAGCAATTCAAATTTCAAGGAATTCTGCAATATTGCAAGTGGCCTCGCCATTGTTGACACAATCACCGAGAGCTCAAATAAGTAGTCATGAGCAATGACATCCAAAGACAGCTTGCTTAGTATCAACATCACAAATTTTGTAGCTATCTCCATTAGATTAGAATCATCTGAAAAGGTAGATATTTGAGAAGCCAACACTTTCATGCCTCCAAACTCATACAATCTCTTGTCAATTGGCAGACAATCTTGAAGACGACGGGACACCTCAACAAGCACTTTCTTTATAGCCAACACATTCCCTTCTATCTCGATCATCTCGTTGGATGGGGCAGCGCAGGCTGGCAACTAGTCGGTCAAAATCCTAATCTCGCAGCCACTCTCTTTCCTAATCTTCACCAGTTCATCAATAATCTCTCCCAATTTCTCTTGACAAGCCAGATTCCAAAAGTACCACACTCCAAACAACAAGCACTTGAAGATCAAACCCAGGGCACGCCTCATTGGCATTTTCACAAATACCTGAGGTACCCTTATTGCCTTTTTCATGTGAAGCACGAAGGCAACATCAGTTCCTCCGTACAATCTCATAGCAACACCAGATGCAAGTTTGAAAAGCAGATGGCTAGATATCATCCCAGCTGCCCCTAAGACTGCAATATTAATCAATTTCTTACACATTTTTGTCTCTTCTTCAGCCTTGAGATCATACGTGAGGCAGAACACACCGAAGCATTCGGACTTGTTCTTGGGGTCCTCAACTTGCTCTATGACTGGAGCTTTAACTGCACATATAGTGGTTATTGTCTGATCTACCTCGCCTCTGTTGGCCCAGATCCTAGCAGCCATACCGACAAAATCAGAGGATGTAGCTTCGAGAACCAAATGAGAAGCCCGACATGGTGGTTTATCTCCCTCTCTACTGTTGGGTTTAGTATTTGAAAATGGAGAAGCGGCCGCAGATGACGATGATGATGAAAATGTTGTTCCTCCGAATATAGATGGGGTGGAACTCGGTGCGGCTATAGATGATCTGAAGGCGTATAAACCTGGACTTGCTGATGGAACTGTTGTTTTGAAAGGTGTTGAACCCGATGCGGAGGTTGCTCCCGCAAATGGCATTGCTCCGAACAGAGGTGAGGCAACAGTGGGTGTCACGGACGCTGACATTGTTCCGAAAGGGATAGAACTGGGACTGGATTTGGGAATGGAATATAATGATCGTGCTGGTATTATCGTTTTTGCGGAATGGTTGCTTTTCCGTAGTTGGGAGCTTGTGAATAAACAAATGGTGATGATTCCTCCAGGGTCAAAATTCCAAATATGAGAATCTGACCTTGAAGCTTGGGTTTGAATTTTCCAAATGGTGGTGAAGGAGAGAATCTTGAGAACAGATCTCTCATCCGCTTGACCTTGTTGTCTAGAAATTATTCATTGATTCCCATTTTTGCTTTTTGCTTTGAATTTTCGGTAGTTCAAAATTTGTCCGTCATCAACCTCCATCGAATGTTTGGTTTGGAGGGACTGATTTTTTTGGGACAAGGAATCCATTGTTGCTTGTTCTTCGTCTTTTTGTAGAGTATCGAGTTGGCTTTTCAGATTTGAGAATTCTTCATTCAAGTTGTTCCGAAAATCTTCAAGATTGTTCTTGACATTTTTAACTATCTGCAAAATCACACCCAAACGTTGTTATGATTGTTCGACTTGGTCTTTGATGTTGAGCAAGGATGGAATAATTTTTTCTATTTCCATGGATTGATGCCAGCCGATCCAAGAAAAGACTGGCTCTAGATACCACTTGTAACATACCTGATAGTAGGTGTTTGGATGACTAGAAAATATACAAGAAAATTACTCACTTCGAGGGGAGCACCTCCATTGAAAAAAAGAAGAAGATGATAAAAGTAGAAAAAATAACATTTGTATTAACTTTTTTATATCCTAAACCCTAGAGCTCTTGACTCATATATAAAGGAGATAACCCTACATGGGCCCAAGCTAACACTAAAAACATACAAGGAAATAAAACTAAGGGCCAATGCCCATTAGCTATCTTGTAGTCTAAATTCATGCTAAATTGAAATTGTAAATGAAACTGGCCTCAAGCCCATAGCCCATGTCCTTGAATCTTCGGGGACTGTGACACCGTCTTTCTGGCGTCAACCCAATACCGTCACCCACAACCTTAAATTACGGTATATGATGTTGAGTTGTGCAATGCATTTTAAATCAATTTTTGATGCATGAAAAATTTAACTGGGATTTGGATGTTGAGAAGAGTGAGAAGGGGGCCGAGAATTTTGTCTTTGAACTTGGATCCCTGTTGAATGTTGGTAGACTAATTGATGGGTATGTAGTGGAAATTGCACATGATTGAAATCTTCTGTACTTGGTAGACTCTAATCCAGTTCTTTCCACAAGTAATTTATTTTCTAGGACTTGAAATCACCTTGAACTTTGTAATTTATGTGTTAAAGGCTTCATGTGTCTCTAAGCTAGAAAGCTGTATCCAAGGCAATCGGCACTGAATGTGTAAAACTCTACTGTGTAAAAATGCAATTTTTTCCAGCCAAATAGAAAATTTAAAGGAAAAACAAAAAAAGCAATGAAGCAACGGAAACCAGAATGGAGAGAGAGAGAGAGAGTTACCTACAAAGAAGACGGGAACCAGAGAATGATAGAGAGAGAGAGAGAGAGAGAGAAAGTTGTGAAACGGACGCAAGGAAGATGAGAGGCATGGACACAAGGAAGACGGGATGGCATGTACAGTGCCTTCACCTTTCAGTCTTTTGCCACATCAGTTTGTGGATCCCTATGTGGGATCCCTGTATGCAGCTCCCATTTTCTAAACTGAAAAATATTTGTATCAGTCTACTATTTATCACACACTCAATATACTTAGTGTATTGAGTTAAAAAAAAAAAATTGAATACATGATATATGGAGAGTGTAAGCTGATGCATAGAATTATTCTTTCTAAACATGCTCCCAAGTCCCCACAAATAACCCAACCCGTTTATTTTAAACTCGTCAAAATAACCAACCAAAATGTTTCGGTCCTAAAAGCCCATAATAAACCCCTCTCCGTCGTCTTCAGTCGTCACCTACCTTCATCGCCAAAGTGATTAACTAGTACGTTAGTGTCTTATTTTAATTATCTCCCAGCAATTCACTTTTTTCCAATTAGGGTTTTTTCTTCCTTTTCTTCACATTGCTTGGGATTACTATATATTTTGATTTTTTTTTTTTTGATAAGTTACTATATATATATATTGATTATAGCGTTTGGTTGGGTTTCTTTTAAACTTTATTTAGTGGAGAACGTTGTGATAGCGATTAATTGACTTTCAGAAATTTGGACAATCAGGGGAAGTTACTCTGGGATGAATTGCTTGTCGCAAGTGTCTTCATATGCTGCAGCAATAGTTAGAAGGACCGGCCATCTGGTCTCAGGGAGTGCTTTGTATGGATGTGCTACTGTCTCGTGGAAAAGGGACTTTAAATACAGTGGTATCAAGGCAATCAATTTAGAACTTGTGCTGGCGAAGATTCGTGTTCGGTGCTATTCATCTCCACGGAGCGGCAAAAGTGCATCTCGTTCACGGAAGTTGGATTCTGAACCGGTGATGGAACAAGAAAAGGATGCATTCTTTGTTGTGCGGAAAGGGGATATTGTTGGTGTTTATAAGAGTTTGACTGATTGTCAGGCTCAAGTTGGATCTTCAGTAATTCCTCTGTCACCCCATAATTTACTGTGATTTATTGGCTTTTACCTCTTTGATTGGATTCTACAAGAAGTGTGTTTTTTAATGTCATTGCATTTTCAAATAGGCATTTTCATGAATCTGTATGATGTTTTTGAGACTCTTTCAGGGCTATATTTCAAAGTTAAAAGATGGAATTAAAATTAATAATCACATTTATTGGAACATTATCAATTAATATGCTTAATGACCTTGGAAATTGTATATAACGTTGAATGATGTAGAGCCGGTTGTTGCCACATGTAGTTTAGTTGCTTTCTGCGGCTATATTTGTTATTTGTGCATAACGAGACACATAAATCCATGATTAATATGGATCTTCTTTGTTTGCTATTCACATGCCAGCAGGCGCACACGTGCACACACACACACCACACACATGTTCTCCCATTTACTCTATAGCATTAGGTATACACGGAAGAACCAGTAAGAGTTTGCTTCTTTTTTCTTGGATTTAGTTATGTATTGAGAAACAAAAAGAATTATTAATAACAAGGATTGGACCCTTAAGCCTGAACAAGAAGAGCATATTGCATTATCCCTTTAAATGCTTTGATCTGTCTATATATGTCTCACCACGTTTCAGTTCTGTCTCTTTGAAATCTTTCACTTAGTGATACCTGCTAAAAGTAATTTTTCATTATGGTCAGATGCTATTGTTATCTTTCTACCCAAGATGTAATGCATTTGGAAAAGTAAATCCCTTGTATTATTCTGTTAAGTGTAGTTTGACTAAGAAGCAAGTGTATTTTGATGATTCTTCTTTAGTGTTTGTTGCTTCCATTCAGTTTGATTGTGTTTGTCTACAACGGCTTGGTTATTAGTTAAATTGGTCATTCTCTGCCTGCTTGCAAATAAAACAGCATAACATGTGGTGGAGAAGATGATGGTCTTTTCTTGTGGCTTTTCATCAATCACTATTGCAATGTATTTAAAGATTGAGAAATCCCAAATATATCATTTTGTTTGTAGATATTAGACCAGTGATTGCTAAACAGATGATTGTCCTTCTACTGGTAGATATGTAATCCTCCTGTTAGTGTGTACAAAGGATACTCTTTGCCCAAGGACACTGAGGAATATCTCATTGCTCATGGGCTTAAGAATGCTGTGTACACCATTAAAGCTGCAGACTTGAAGGAAGATCTTTTCGGCACACTTATGCCTTGCCCGTTTCAAGTAAGATGATTTCTTTGTAAATTTTATGATTTGATGAATATTTTTTCATCGTTTATAATGTGAAAGCTTGCTGTGCCAATTTTATGTGAACTTATTCAGTTATTTGGGGTTCTCTCTCTGTCTATTGAACTTCTTTTATTACTTGCTTTGGATCTCTTAGAAATTTGTACAAACATTTAATGTGCCAGCTCTCTGGTGATCTGATTATCTATTCTTCTTTTAATTTGAGATGCCAAATTAGGCATTGTTAGATATTTAACCTTACTCCATGTTACTTAATTTTCTGCTAAGAAAAGAGGTTGAAGATTGATGCGATATAATCCCAAGTATTTGAATTTAATCTATTTTGTTCATGTTGGTTACGATCTCATATTTCATGATTATGTATATCCAAACAATTTTGTGATTTTGCCAAGAATTACCTAGTACTTTGTATTACATTGGCTCTCTAGGGTGAATGGTTATTCAAAGAATAGTTGTGTACTTATTTTGTACTATCGCATGGTAGAAGTTTTGAGATTGGTGGCTTTAGATAACTTGGATGAATATTTGTCTTTATATTTCAGGATCCAGCTTCTTCCAGAGGTGAAACATCTAGCAAGGATTCTTCTAAAAAAATATCAAAGGGAGTGCTTGGAGCAGAAATTGTGGTAAGTAGTTCCTAAACTTGAAAAGCTTTGCTATAAGACCATATAGAACCACTTATAGGACATTTGTCTGCTACTATTTTTCTGACCTTGACTAGGGCAAGGTCTATTTGTCTAGGTTATGGCAGTGTGAGCATTTGACTCCAGAGAATAGGGATAATTTGTGTTATTTAGTGCTGGAGGCTAGATGGGTCTCTAAATAATGCTAAGAGGGGCCTGATTTATCTAAGTGGTGGGCGCTGATGCTCCAAGGATTTAGAATCATTTTTTATCCTCTTTGGCACTGTTTGGGATCATTTTAGGATTCCGTTCACATTGTATATAGTTTTCATCCTTTCCTTTTATGGTGCTCTTTTTCCTATTGGCTCAGTTGTAGGTCATTTTCCATGAACTTCTAGAAGATTGTGGACTTCTTTTTTTCTTTTTATAGGTAAGTAGATTATGCACTTCTCTGCTGAGACATAGACCTTGCCCCTCCAATGCCACCCATTCGACTAGCCACTGCTGCCATCATGTTGTTGGTCCCCCCTCCCCTCCCCCTCCTCCCCCTTCCCCTCCCTTCTCATGATTAGGAGTTTAGGCCAAGGGCCAAGGGAGAAGTGAGTATAATTTGAATTTTAAGCTTTAGGTGGAGTCAAATCATGGAGTACTTTTTTTTAAATGCTAAAAGTCTATTTTGTCTTTTTTTCCCCATTCTTTAGTTAGGCTTGTGGTTTAGGGTGCAAACTCTGCTGTGATACTGCTGGTTGCCTATGGTAACCCTCAAACTTTATTCAGTTGAAGGTTGTTCGTTTCTGTGCCTTGGATGATTTATGACATGTTTCTTCTTTATTTTCAATGCTTGGCAGGAAGCAATAGATTCTGCATTCATTCCAACTGATCTCAAGACAAAGTATGCAAAGCTAGATCCTTCTGTTGTTATTGAAGCTTCATCCCGTACTTGTGTAAGTGGATGACATATTGATGTCAAATGGATACCCAAGAAAAGGAAAATAATATGGGCTTTCCATATTATTTTCTTTGTAGTTAATACACCACATTGAATTATATGGGCCATCTTACTGGCGGACTCTACCAAAGTATCTATCCAAGATTGTGGATAGAAGGGAAATTTGTAATTCTTTTTTGAGAGTCTGGAAATGTTTGCATCTGTAGTAGAAAACTTAAACTTGATTCCTGCAATCATTTATTAATGAACAGAGATCCTGTATTCTTGAGTTTGATGGTGCATCAAAAGGGAATCCTGGACTAGCTGGTGCAGGAGCTGTGCTGCGAGCTGATGACGGAAGTTTGGTATGAATTCCACTGTTTTGGTTTTGTGGATTCTTTATTTGTTTTAGCTAACCTTGCTTTCAGCATAGATCTGTAGATTACAGGAAGGCTTGGGTATAGCAACAAACAATGTTGCTGAATATCGAGCTTTGATTTTGGGGTTAAGATATGCTCTTAAAAGGGGTTTTACAAGCATCCGTGTAAAAGGAGACTCCAAGCTCATCTGTATGCAGGTTTGTTTGATGTGGATTGGGTATCAAGGATACATGTTTATTTTCTCTAGTTATCATCGTCATTTGTAGTTCATTGGTGATACATTTTTTTCCACTTTTTAACATTTATCTTCATCTATTGTTTTCTATAAATAATTTAATTTTATTAGAAAATGCAGATGGGTGCAGTCCTAGTACACGGGAATCTTTAAGAGAACCCCCTATTCAGGAGAAAAAGAACAGCAGCTAAAAAAATCAGAAAAAGTAGGGAAAAAAAAACCAATTAGGAGCTACTATCCATGTATAAAGGGAGTTGGAAGCCTTCTGTCCATCATATCATCAAAGTTTCTTTATCTTCAAAGGTTTATACATTTTGCTCTCTCAAACTACACCACATCAAATATAAAGGAGCCAACATCCACACTTCTAAAATGTGATGACACCCCTCCCCTCCCAAATTCACACTACCCCTCTCATTCTTCTAGGCATACACCAAAGGATGTAAAGAGCCAACTCCATGAATCTCTTGATACTTCACTATTAAGAAGTAGGCAATCGATAGGCTTCTCACTCTCCTTACACGTGCAACACCAATCTACCGCAGTGATGTTCAGTGTCCTGATGCAAATTCAATTCTGGTTGTCACTGCTTGGACTAGGTGTTGAAGAAGTCCAACATCCTGATGCAAATAAATTTTTATTAGAAAGATGAGTTTGATTAAAAGAGTTACTTATCCAGTAAAATAAATTATTTTCAATAGCTGCTTTTTAGACTCTAATTTGCATTGTCTAGCCGATTTGTTGTAAAATTAAAATTGATGTTTTGTCTTATTTCGATTTAAAAGGCTGTTGTTGGATCTAATATTATTCCATTTGGGGTTGTGAATTTACAAACATCTGGCTTTAGTATTACACCACCTTAACTCCTAACCTCAAAGGGCCAATCATACATTTAAGAGTGAATTCTGTCTTTGCCTTTTGTGGTATGAACTTAGTTTACTTTGCCACCTTGTGGTGTGGAAAGTTTGACAGGTTTGTCCAGTTTTGGCTGTCCGAGTAGACTAAGGCCTTGTTTGAGGAATGAGATGAGAAATCTGTGAATAATAGTGAAGTAGGTATTTCCTTTGTATACGTCCTGTGTACCTGGGCTTTGTCTATTCATGGTAATAAAATTTTCTTATTAACTATGAAAAAAAAATCTGTCAATAGCAGTAAGATGGTTTGTGAATAATAGTGAAATGGTTTGAGTTAAGATATTTTATTAGGATTTGGGAAAGGAGAGAGAAAAAGTTGAATAAAAATGTTATAAAGTTAAAATATTGTTAAAATATAATTTATTATTATTTTTATTTTGGAATTTGAAAAAAATGAATTATTTTGTGTTTTGTTTGGAAGTTTGGGAAAGTTGTAATGATTAGATGAAAATGTTAAAGATTTGAAATTGAAAAGTGTTTATGTTTGAGTGATGTTTGGGAAAGAAATTGTGAAAAATTTTGAGATGAGATGAAATGAGATGATTTGTATTCCCAAATGGGGCCTAAATGTTCGGTTTACCATCTTGTGCTCTGCACATGTGTGTATTCATAATGTCATATAGTGGGGCCAATGTAACGCCCCAATGGAAGGGCCAAACCACTTGGCCTATACTCCAAAAAGACTAGTCAATGATACAATTGGAGACCCATTGGAACATTATAAAGAGCAAGAACTTCTCATTCCCAAGTAATGTGGGATCTCGTATACTACCTACCCTTATCCTTATCATATGGGGTATCACAGTCAAAACATATGATCTTACCCACTTGCCTGAGCGATAGTCCATAGTGTTTTGGTTATTATATTGGTGGACATTTCCTGTGCTTGTCCTTTCTTTTTCCTTAATTTTCTATGAATAACGATATTTCTTTTCATGGTACAGGTACAAGGTTTGTGGAAAGCAAAAAACCAGAACTTGTTTGACTTGTGTGAAGAGGCAAAGATACTGATGAGCAAATTTCTTTCCTTCGAAATAAATCATGTCTTAAGGGTATGTACAGTTGATTCCATTCTTATATGGAAATACTTATGGGCCCTGTACAACACATTGTAGACAGGATCCTGATAGTATGCTATACACAGCTTTGAACCTTAGCACCCGCTTATATGAGAAATTTGAGTCATTGATATAGACATAATTGCCTTCTATTGGTTGTTCACTTATAACATAACAAAATGGATGTTATAACTAAAAAAAGACTCAAGGGAATGTTTGGATAATGAGATGAGATGAGAATTCTATGAATAGTAGTGAAATGGTTTGTGAATAGTAGTGAAATGGTTTGTGAATAGTAGTGAAATGGTTTGAATTAAGATGTTTTATTGGGTCTTGGGAAATGAGAGAGAAAATTGAATAAAAATATTATAAAGTTAAAATATTGTTAGAATTTAATTTTTTGATATTATTTTTGTTTTGAAATTTGAAAAAGTTGTATTGTTTTTGTGTTTTGTTTGGAAGTTTGGAAAAGTTGTAATGATTAGGTAATAATTAGATGAAAAAGTTGAAGATTTGAAATTGAAAAGTGTGTGTTTGAGTGATGTTTGGGAAGGAAATTATGAGAAATTATGAGAGGAGATGAAATCATCTCACTTCCCAAACAAGCCCTTAATTTTCTTATGCCCGTGCAGCTTTATATGAGACCAAGTTTTCTGGTAAATCCATAGCATTCAGTCAATTCTCACCTCTCTTCATCAAATCCCTTTCAGCATTCTTTTTGTTCTCTTCATGCTTTTGACTTCGATTTTTGTTCGAAACATTTACTTTATTCCTTGTGATAAGAATCCTGTTACTGGCGCTGTCATGTTATTGCATCTTTTTCAATCAACATCCTGAAATTTCCATTTTACCTCTCCAAGGGCCTAAACTCTGACGCTGATGCTCAAGCAAACTTGGCAGTTGGACTTGCTGGTGAGATCCTCTCAAAATTTGTACGACTTTTGTGACTTTTAGTTTTTCTTGAATTTATTTATTGACTATCGTGTAACCTATCTACCGCTATAGATGGTCAAGTCCAGGAGTTGGAGAAGTAGTTCAAATGTATGCTGCTGGATACTTTTCTATGATAGACATGTCCAATACGATGACAGGTTTTCCTTGAGCCTTTGGACTATGTTTGGCTTCATGTCGGTGACCTGGCCTTTTGACAATTAAACCCTTAATAGTGTAGGATTTCTGGATTTAGAAGTCACTGCCAGAATGAGCTATGTGAATTGGTTGTTTACAGTTCATGTTTGTTTGGGCTTCATTTCCAGAAGCATCGGCATGATCTCCGCAGCATGACTAAATTGACAGCATTTGTTAATGTCATAGCAAGAGAAAAGTTGAGCCCTTGGCAGGAACCAGGTTAAGTACACTTTGGTTATGGTTTGTTCACATCACTGGGATACGATTGAACTTCAGTATAGACAAATTTATTCAGACAACTTGAAATCTGTTACATAGATAATGTCAGCTTTATTTGTATTATTAACTGCAGTTTCATTTCAAATTGCTGTTAAAATCTCTTGGTTATTGTTCTTTTCATGTCCCCTTTTCAGTATTCAAGACCATTGAGGCAAATTCATAGAATGGCAGGACATGCAATACACCAACCCAAGTTGTATAGCATGAAAAAAAATTTAGTATCTAAATCAGCATTGTCTCTAGAGTTGATTCTAGTGTCGACAATATTTTAGACTTGTCGATTCTCTGTTGAAAATGGTCTGTTTTAGAGAAGCAAGGAAAATGCAGTCTTGTTGAGAAACATAAATGATAGAACCATTTCCACTGGAAATTGAACTGCTTCAGTAACCATTAGTTTTTTCCTAGACATTAACATTAAAATCTGCACAAATCTCACTCGTCATCATCTCTACTCCTAGACATTAACATTAAAATATTATCAAAATTGCTAGATCGGCATTAAGAAGCAAGAACCTATATGGATACAATTGAGCACTTCCATGAGAGGCATTTTGCTTAACAAAAAATCTACTAAACATTCTACTATTCACACAACATCCACACACAATACTTTTTTTAATTTTTATTATTTTTTTCTTTTATCAAATATTTAATATATGAATAATGAATAGAAAAATTGAATTAGTTTAAAAAGAATAAACTCAAAAAAAATTAAAAAAAAAATAAAAATTTTGAAAAAATGTGGTGTGGAGGTTGGGAGGTTGGGAGGTTGTGTAGCATTACTCTTTGCTTAATCACTATCACTAGTCCAGTCTTTCAGGTCCTTGTCAACATAATCTTGAGCCCATTTGACCGCCGCCGGTGCAGCCTGTCGTCGGTCCTCCAGGCAATCCCCATTTCAATTACAGCGTTAGCCATTTCAATAAATGGCTAACTTCACTCAGTTTGCTTAATAAGATTACATGAGATGATTTTAGATAAAAATTAAATAAAATATTATTAGAATATTATTTTTTATATTATTATTATTTTAAAACTTGAAAAAATTGAATTGGAATTTAAAAAAGTGGAATTGTTTATTGTATTTTATGTGAGAATTTGAGAAAGTTGTAATGATTAAATGAGATTAAATGAGTTGAGATGAGATGAGATGATTTCTCAATCCAAACAGGGCAGGATGTTTGAAAATATATGTTCATTCCATCTCATTTACTTCCCAAACATCAATCAAATATAAATACTTTTAAACTAGTCATTACAACATTTTAAACTAATCATTATAATTTTCCCAAATTTTCAAATAAAAAATAATATAATTTTTTCCAATTCGAAAACAAAAATTATATTCAAATAATATTTTAACTTTATAATATTTTTTATTCAAATTTTTCTCTCATTTCCTAAAACCTAATAAATACTTAACTCAAACTATTTTACTACTATTTATAAACCATCTTATTATTATTCACAAAATTATCATTTTATCCCATTCTCCAAGCTTTAGAAAAAGTTCATCTCATGTCATCGAATTTCATTCCCAAATATCATTAAAATATAAATACTTTCAAATTAATTATTACAATTTTTTTAAACTAATCATTACAACTTTTTTAAACTTTTAAATAAAAAATAAAAAATAATTCAATTTTTTCAAATCCCAAAACAAAATTAATATGAAAAAAAATTATATTCTAAAAATATTTTAACTTTATAATATTTTTTATTCAACTTTTTCTCTAATTTTTCAAGACTTAATAAATACTTAATTAAAACTTTCTCACTACTATTAATAAATTATCTCATTACTATTCACAAATATTTTTTTTATTATTTACAAAATTATCATCTCATCTCATTCTCAAGCATCTCTAAGAGATTACTAAGACCACCGAAATGAGTGTGCAAAAAGTAGCTATATCTGTTAAAAAATATTTCCACAAGCAACATAGTTTAGTACAAGTAGGGATGTAACCGGTCCGGTTCGGTCTGGTTTTGGACAAAATCTAGGATCGAACCGGTATGTACCGGTTTTGTATTTTTCAAAACCGATTACGTACCAATTACCCTCCTAAACCGGTACTTTCAGTTTTACCGATTTTCGGTCCGGTCCAGCTCGGTTTCTAGTTTTTTTAAAATGTAAGTTTCACAATTTGTCTTTAAAAATTTGTTTATTAAAAAAAAAGAAAAAAAAAAGAAAAAACTGATTTAAAAAAAAACTATTTTATACTTATATTAATATAGTAGACTATATAATAGTATTAATATTAGACTATTTGTATAGTTATAAGTTATATATTAGTATTAATTATAAACTATATATTTAATATTAGTATTAGTTATAAACTTTTAGTAAAAACTTGTAGTATTAGTTACAAGTATAACTATAGTCATTAGTCTATATTAGACTATTAATATTAGTTATAATCTTTTAGTGATTTATTATTAACATTTTATGTAATAATTTATAAATTATAATAAGAAATTATTTCATATATGAATATATATAATTATCTATATTATATATAAAAATTTCACATAAAAATTTATAATTATACATAATATATAAAATTTATATATATTAATATATATATATATATATATATATATAATATTTTGTATAAAACTTATATATGCAATAATACAAATATTATTTTTTATATATAATTTTTATCAACCGGTCTGGTTCTGTCCGAAAAATTCTAAAATCGGAATTAGACCGGAACCGGCCGATTTTCACATTCTAAGAACCGGTCCCGGACCGGACCGGTTCAAAATCGGTAAATTCCGGTTTGAATTTACAACCCTAAGTACAAGTATTATTTCCACAAATCAATTCGTCATGTTTATCAATAAGTATAAAAGTTGAGAACCAAAAAAATCTATGCGCACACAACACAATACTAGAAAAGCAGAGGTTCAATATTCTCTTTTGGTTGAGAGAAAGTACGTTACAAATAATAACTCAACAGAGGATCAATCCTACGAATAACTTAAAGAATAATATATAATAAAATTCTCAATTTTGCGTTGATTATGGCTCGTTTTCCAACCATTTGTGCAAGGAAAGACTCCACTTTTCCAATGTCCTAGAGATCACGCGAAGACACTGTTTGACAATAACACGTACATTGATTAAAATTTGTCATTCGACAACAAACTTATAATTGATTGTATTACTTTCATCGGTACATCTAACAACAATTTTTTTTTACCCTTTTACCATACATTTCTATCGTAGGAGTCTCTTATATTCAAGTTTTTGCAAGGTTAATCAAGCTTTCATTCAAGAATGGGTAAAGGCTGCAAATTTCATGCCAGTCATTGATGCTCTATCTTTACTCTCCTACACGTATCACATTTTTCGATAAAGCGAGTGATGTCCCTATTCATCCCTTTTTACTAGTATCCTTTCTTATGATCTCGATACATTTTCATTCATCTCAGATGCATGGTGTATGGTGAGGAATTGAATTTTGTTGAAAACACAAAAGAAAATGCAAGATGAATGTCACCAACATAACCATGACTCAGCTTAACTGGACAGCCAACAAGTCTAGGATGGCTCAGAAGAAAAAGGAAAGAAAGTGGATACTATAGGAGGGATGGAATAAAGCAGCAATGTACAAAGGGACCAACGTTTTTTTTTTTTTTTTTCTACTTTTTGTACAACACAGAACTTTGTTTTCTTCTATTGTCCTTGTACAGGTTTTGTCATCAAATGACCTCAATTATTTCTCTATAAATACTGAGCTCAAATGTATAGAACACATACAAGTTAAAATGATAAGAACAGAGAAAAAGTTTTTCTTTCTCAAGCATGGTTATTGTCTCACTGTACATAGTATTTGCTACTTTCTGTTTTACCTTTTCTTACATGGTATCAGAGCACCATGGCTGATTCCATCAACTCCAATGTCAATCAAAACACAAATCCAAACTCAAATATTCTTGATCCATCCCAACCAAACAACCCTTATTTTATTGGCTCCAATGACAGTTCTGGAGCCCTTCTTGTCACCAAAATGCTTGATTCAAGCAGTTGTCATTCTTAGGCATGTTCAATGAAAAGAGCTATTTGCATAAAAAATAAACTTGGGTTTGTTGATGGGAGCATTTGTGAACCATATGAGGCTGATAGTCAATTGATGGATCATTGGCTTTGATGCAATGAATCACTTGGTTGCAAAACACTATGTCCATTGACATCAAGAGCAGCAGCACCCTTTATGCTTAGATTGCTCACCAACTATGGAAGGAACTTGAACAACGACTTGCCCAACAAAATGCTCCCAGGATGTATGAAGTAAAGCAAGGTATTGCTACAATAATGCAAAACCAAGACACTGTAAGTATGTATTACTCTAAGTTAAAGACTCTGTTGGATGAATTGATGAACTATGAATCTATTCCTAATTGCACATGTGGGGGTTTGAAAACAATAGTGGTTAACCAAGAAAGAGACTGGGTAGTGAAGTTTCTTATGGGTTTAAATGACACATACAAAGCCTTTAAGTCTCAGATCCTTCTAATCAAACATTTTCCTAGTCTAAATGAAGTGTACTCCATAATACAACAAGAAGAAAAGAGGTGACATATTTCTAAAGACACTTCAGTTAGTGATTCCATGGCTATGATACCAACTGCTAGAGATGTGGGAAGGCAGAATATCACACCTCAAAGAAAATATTATTGCACCTTTTGTAAAGTGCTTGGACATTCCTTAGAAAGATGCTTTAAAGCTAATCCTGAAAAACCATTGTGCAGCCATTACATAATGCCTGGCCATGTTGGAGAAAAGTGCTTCAAACTTCATGGGACGTGTAGACCATCAGTTGTCAATCAAGTCACTACCCTTATGACATCTGGACAAGAGAAAATCAATGACAACCAAGTAGCACTCACTCGAGCAATATTCACAGTTGATTGCCTTGCTCAATTCACAACCCAGTCATTCTCACACACCTCCACTTAATCAAGTCCATTCCCTCAGTCATTCTGAATCTGACATGTCAAAGCTATCTGGTATCTCACTTTGTCTCTCAGCTTGTAGCATAAACACACACAACACTTTTGATACACCTTGGATAATAGACATAGGGGCGACAACCACATAGTCTACTCAACCTCCCTTTTCACTACCATCAAAAGTGTTGCTACATATTCTATAGCTCTTCCAAATTGTGAAACTGTTAGTGTTTCTCATGTTGGGACAATGAAGATATCAAAATAATTGACTCGCATGATGTGCTTTGTGTTCCATCATTTTCCTTTAATCTCATATTTGCTAGGAAACTTAGTCAAAAATAAGATGTTGTCTTATTTTTCTACCTTAAGGACCTTTTAACTTGGAAAACGACTGGAATGGGTGAAATGAGGAATGGCTTGTATCACTTATTGAGGAATGAAGTTTCCCCTACAGCTTTAGTTGAAGCTCTATCATCTCTAACCACCAACTCAGCCATTTCTGCTTCTGTTATCAACAATCAAGAAGATTTTTTCCCGTGAAACTATGGACTTGGACACCTCTCTGATTCTAGGACGAGCTTGATTAGCAAAGATGGCATTTTTTATTTTGATCTTACTTCCATACCTTGCTCAGTTTTCCTTTTAGCAAAATTACATAAGCTTCCTTTTCCTGTTAGCCTTCATAAAATAGAAAGATGTTTTGATTTAGTCCACTGTGATCTTTAGGGGCCTTGTAATGAGATTAGTCATGATGGATCAAGATACTTTTTGAGTATAGTTGATGATTTCAGTTGTTGTACCTGGGTATATATGTTAAAACTAAAATTTGATGCAACTGGAGCTTTACAATAATTTTGTGCCATGATTGAAACCCAATTTGACTCCAAAATTAAAGTGATTAGAAGTGATAATGGAAGGGAATTTGACATGAAATATTTTTATTCAAAAAGAGGCATAATCCATCAGGAAACTTGTGTTGAAACACCTCAGCAAAATGTTATTGTAGAAAGGAAACACCAACACATCTTGAATGTAGCTAAGGCCCTAAAGTTTCAAAGTAAAATTCCAATGAGATATTGGAATGATTGCATTATCACTGCAATGTACCTCATAAACAGAACCCCCTCACCATTGCTTAAAAACAAGACTCCTTTTGAGCTCCTTTTTAAGACCAAACATGTTTACTCTCATCTTAGGGCATTCAGGTGCTTGGCCTTTGCCTCCACTCTGGTCAATAACAGGCACAAGTTTGATCCTAGAGTTAGGAAGTGTGTGTTCTTGGGTTATCCTTTTGGGGTTAAAAGTTATAAGCTACTGGATCTAGAGACAAAAAGAGTCTTCATCTCTAGAAATGTAATCTTCCATGAGAAGATTTTTCCATACAAAACTAAGACTACAACCACTCCACATGACCTGCCAAGTCCAACTATATTATCCTTCCCCCAACCATTGGATACTGCTCTTGACCACACTATTGAGTTATTTCACCTTGAACTTGAACCAGATGTCGATATAGAGAATGCAAAAAACACTTCAAACACACAAAATTCACCAGAACCTCTTGGAGAAGAGACACATGCCAGTTCCACCAGTCCTCACATGCCTAGAAGGTCCACTAGAGAGAAGCATGCACCACCTTACTTGTTGGACTTCATTTGTCAACAAGCATTCTCACTCCCCCATTCACAAAAGTTAAACAAGAAGAAAGGATCAAGACTTTCAGGTAATGCCTATCCTCTTGATGTTACTCTCTCTTATCATAAACTGTCCAGCATACACAAAGCCTTTGTTGCTTCAATCACAAAGCAAATAGAACCTAACACATATGCACAAGCTGTCAAAACTATTGGATGGTGCAAGGTAATGCAAGCTGAAATAGAGGCTTTAGAGATGAATGACACTTGGACTGTAGTTGATTTGCCTCATGGCAAGGAGGCTATTGGGTGCAAATGGGTTTAAGTAAAATGCAGATGGAAGTGTTGAGAGGTATGAGGCATGGTTAGTGCTAAAGAGATACACACAACAGGAGGGGTTGGATTACCATGAGACTTTCTCTCCTGCAGCAAAGTTAGTAATAGTGAGAACACTGCTTGTTGTAGTAGTTGTTAGAGGGTGGAATTTGCACCAATTGGATGTGAACAATGCATTCCTCCATGGTGATTTGGATGAGAAAGTTTATATTGAACTTCCACCAGAATATGTTGATTGTAATTGTGCATAAGTTTGCAAACTTCATAAGAGTTTGTATGGATTAAAATAGGCATCGAGGCAATGGTATGTTAAGCTCTCGGATTTCATTGTTCAAAAGGGTTTCAAACAGTCAAAAGCAGATTATAGTCTATTTACAAGGTTAGTGGGAGAGTCCGTTATATCTATACATGTCTATGCGGATGATCTTATTATAACAAGTAATGACATGGACATTTTTCATTCTAGCAAATCTTCCCTGCATGACAGATTTAAGATAAAGGACTTTGGTACTTTGAAGTACTTTCTTGGCTTAGAAGTGACAAGATCAGAAAAGGGGATTTATGTATGTCAGAAAATATGCATTGGACATATTACTTGACTCGGGAACCATTGGAGCAGCACCTACTGAGATACCCCTAGATCAAAATGGCAAGTTGCCCAAAGATCAAGGTGCTCTGCTTGAGGATCCCTTTATTTACAAAAGACTTATTGGGAGGCTTCTTTACCTCACCATCACCATACTAGATTTAGCATATTCAGTCCAATTGCTTAGCCAATTCATGCAAGCTCCTAAGGTCCCACACTTAAATGCTGCTCATAAGGTGCTGAGGAATATAAAGAGGACTCCAGGCCAAGGATTGTTGTATTCTTCACAGTCAAACCTACAACTTGAGGTGTACTATGATTTGGATTGGGGGGCATGCCCAGATACACGAAGGTCTGTGATAGGCTACTGTGCCTTTTTTGGTCCTTCCCTAGTGTCTTGAAAATCTAAGAAACGAAACACCATCTCTAGGTCCTCAGTTGAAACTGAATATAGGGCCATGGCAAGTGCTTGCTGTGAATTAACTTGGTTAAGGTTTTTACTTCAAGACATAATAGTAGATCATCGTCAAGCAGTTGTGTTATATTGTGACAACAAGACTGCATTACACATAACTGTAAATCCAGTGTTCCATGAACAGACTACACACATAGAACTCGATTGTCATTTGGTCAGTGATAAAATCCAAGAAGGAAGTGTCATTACTAAGCATGTAAGTAGTGGATCACAAGTTGCAGATATTCTGACTAAGGCACTGGGATCTAACAGCCTCTACACACACTTGCACAAGATGGAAGCAGAAAACATATACTCTCCATCTTGTGGGGGGCTGTTGAAAATACAAAAGAAAATGCAAGATGAATGCCACCAACATAACCGTGACTCATCTAAATTGGATAGCCAACAAGTCCAAGATGACTTAGAAGAAAAATGAAAGAAAGTGGAAGCAATAGGAGAGATGGAATAAAGCTACAATGTGCAGAAGGACCAACTTTTTTTTTTCTACTTTTTGTACAGCACAGAACTTTGTTTTCTTTCGTTGTCTTTGTATAGGTTTTTTCATCAAATCACGTCAATTATTTCTGTATAAATACTGAGCTTGAATGTATAGAACACATACAAGTTAATGATAAGAAAAGAGAAAAGGTTTTTCTTTCTCAAGCATGGTTATTGCCTTACTATTTTTCTATTCTTCAACAACGACATAGTATTTGCTACTTTCTGTTTTACCTTTTCCTATAGATTTTGCCAAAATTCCTCGTATAAACTCTTGGTTATTTGAGATCGCTTTTTTCTCTTTGAATAATAAGATCACGTCCTTGCGCAAACTAAAATGGGCAGGTCATTCCCCTTTGTCAACTTTCTTTTGACTCTCCGACAACTTCCAATCCTTCTCCTGTTGCTCTCGCAATTCCACAAAATTATTTATCCTCAAATGTTGTAGAGCAACAAGAACCTCTCCTGGTGACCTGTCCTCTACCCATAAATGCCTCATATCCTCTAACAACAAATCTACCTCTGAAAATTTTCCCTTATCCTTTGCCTTTGACTTATATTTAGGGCATCCATGACTAAGTTAGCCTTACTCGAGTGATACTTAATCACGTACTGGTAATCATTGATGGTCTCCAACCACCTCCGATGTCTTATGTTAAGGCTCGCTTGCGTAAACAAGTACTTCAAGCTCTTGTAATCCATGTACACCTCGCACTCTTCTCCATATAGATAATGTCGTCATATCTTCAAGGTAAACACTATTGCAGCTAATTTCATGCCATGGGTGGGGTAATTATTCTTATGATTCTTCAAGTATCTAGATGCATAGGCTATCACCTTACCTTTTTCCATTAGAACACACCCAATATAGATAGTGTCGCTATATCTTTAGTGTAAACACTACTGCGTCTAATTCCATGTCATAAGTGGGATAATTATTTTCATGATCTTTCAATTATCTAAATGCATAGACTATCACCTTGCCTTTTTGCATTAGAACACATCTTAAATCATATTTTGACGTGTCACTGAATACCATGAATGGCTTGTATGGCTCCAGTAAAGCTAAAACAGTGGCCATGGTTAATCATCTCTTCAATTCCTCAAAAAACCGCTCACATCGATCGGTCCATATGAACTTAACGTCCTTCCTTATCAACGCCATAAGAGGACTTGACAATTTAAAAAATCATTCCACAAACCTACGATAATAACCGGCTAAACCCAAAAAACTCCTGATTTCCTATACTAAGGTGGGTCGTTTCCAATCCGTCACAACCTCTACTTTGCTTAGGTTCACCATGATATAATTCCCTCTCCGGGGACTACATGGGCTAGAAATCTTACTTCCTCCAACGACAACTCGCACTTGCTGAGTTTAACATACAATTGGTGGTCTTGTAGGGTCTTTAGTACCATCCTCAAGTGATCTCCATGCTCCTCAACATTTCGGGAGTACATTAAGATATCGTATATAAACACTATTACAAATAAATCCAAGAATAGTTGGAACAACCTATTCATGAGATTGATAAAAGCTGCTAGCATTCGCCAACTCGAAAGGCACGGTGAATTCATAGTGACCCTATCTAGTTTGAAAAATCGTCTTATATACATTGTCTTCCGTAATCCTCAACTAATAGTACTTTGATCTGAGATCGATTTTAGAAAAAACTGCAGCTCCTTGCAGCTGATCGAATAGATCATCTATCTTAGGTAATGTGTACCTATTCTTAAACATGAACATTAATATTAAGCTATTAATATAAACCTACTTTTTATATATGTATATACATATCAATGATAAATACATTTTATGGCATAATGAATTATGATATATATTATTTTTTATAAATACATTTATACACATTTGATCATATGTATTCATATAAAAGGTGTATAGTCTATCTTATATAGACTATAGTTAAATTCAATATTATAGTAGTATTTGTCTGTACTCTAGAAAAACTTTGTGAGGTTTTCATCATTAAAATCACACTAGGAAATCAGATCAAACCAGACCAAAATCGGTAATTTTAGTTTTGGTGATGAATCGGTTTGATATCGATTTTTCAATTTTCAAAACTGGTGTATACCAGTTCAGTTCTAAAATATGTTCAAAATCGGATCAAACCGAACTGATTACAAATTACACCCCTAATTCCCCCCGAAATAGTAGAAGTTGTAACAAGGATTGATGGAACCAGATTGGATAAGGGTGAAATTGCCGCGGGCGTATGGCCTGAGCTGAATGAAGCCGAGTTCACGATGGAGGATCGTTTCAAGTTGATAGATTTTTATATGAAGATTATTATGTACTTGATTAGTGGTATTGAAAGGGTTTTAGAAGGGGAAGCATGGCCCCAATGGATGCTAATAATTGAAGAGATTCTCACCCTTGAAATTGCTTTGTCCTAACCGACTATTTTATGGAAGTCATTTTGAAATTATTAGTCGAGAGGGATGAAATCTTGGGAGGCATGAGATGAGGTTTAGGACCATGTAACCTTAAATAATGTGCTTCACTTTTGAGGTTTAAAGTGAAGCAATGTTTTGAGACCCTACTTTATTATATGGATGGTTTAACTTGATATTTTGGATGAAAGATGAATTATTTTATATGAATGAAATGAGAAGTTTTAGGATTTAGCATTCTAGTACATTGTATGTTGATAAAAAAAAATTATCTGCTATGTTTAATGTATATTGTTATAAACATGTTAGGTGCATTGCATCTTATCTATCATGAACGAGGGTATGTAACATTACGTTGCATATCTCGATGGTTCAATCTCTGTCAAATTCCAAGCGGAACTTGGGGGCGTCACCTTACTTTGAATTAGCTCTCTATGTTTGTTTAGAAATAACACCTCGGTTATTTAAATATAGGTCCATCTATCAACTTTTTTGTCCATTAACTTTAATGAAAAGCATGTGGCCCAATCATAAACTACCATGTGTCCTCAAAATAATCTTTTAAAAAAACAAATAAGAATTTTATTAACAAAAATTAATTTTTATTATTAAAAAATAAAAAATAAACAAGAGGAGAAAAAAGGAGGGACAACCACTGGTGGTGAGGGTGCACCCCAACCACTAGTGGTGGCCAAAATTGATTGACCTTCGTGGCAGATGGATGCTATCTCTTGGTGGCCCTATGTGGACCACTTCGTGTCTGTCGTGGTGGTGCCTCAACCATTGGAGGCGTTCGAACCATGCCATATGATGTGGCACCACCACGATAGCCACGAAGTGGCCCAGATGGGGGCCACCTTTGTGGTGGCTGAAAATTGGCATAGCGAAGGTTGGTGTGTTCTGGCCACTATTGGTGGTTGGGGTTGCAGCCACTAGTGGTGGATGTCCCTCATTTTTTATTTGTTTATTATTTATTTTATTTTTAATAATAAAAATTCATTTTTTTTAAAAAAAGTTGACAATCTTTTAAGAAGATTATGGAGGACATGTGATAGTTTGTGATTAGGTCATGTGTTTCTTTTCAGTATTGATTGACGGAAAAGTTGACAAAGAGACTTATTTCTAAATAATTAAAACCATAAAGTGAAAAAATTATGCTGGCTGCTAGCGAGTTGACCAGCCTTTACCACTGGGTGTACCGCTAGTTGAAAGTTTTTTATTTTTGTGATTTTCTTTTAAACATTTGTTTAACATCCTTAATCATTAAAAAAAATTAAAAAATATACAACTGTATTAATAGGCACTTCCTTAATTATTAAGAAAAAAAATAAAAAAAAATAAAAATGCATGAGTGATGAGATTTATGAGACAAACTCATGAAACCATTTAGCATTTTTTGTAAAAAAATATAAAGAGTTCAAAGTCGAGCATAGTAAAGGAAATGCGTGGCAACTTTATCTACTTATTTATTTTAATAACTATTATCATTTACGGGCCCATCTATTAGCCCAAATATGATTGAGACAAAGATCCAATGAACCCACAGCCCAACACACAAACCATACGAAACTACCCAACGTACTATAAAGTGCCACTCGAAAGTCGAAACCTAGTTTGCACCCATAAACCCTAGTGTCCCTCACCCCAATATTCGCTTTCATTTCCACACACTGAGCACCAATGGCTGCAGCCGCCGCACGCCCTCTCGTCACCGTTCAATCACATGATGGCGCCGAATCAACCGACAACGTTCACCTGCCGGACGTTATGAGGGCCTCGATCCGACCTGACATCGTCAACTTCGTCCACGCCAACATATCCAAGAACAAACGGCAGCCGTACGCCGTATCAAAGCGCGCCGGCCACCAGACCTCCGCAGAGTCCTGGGGAACCGGACGCGCAGTTTCCCGTATACCCCGTGTCCCCGGCGGTGGGACCCACCGCGCCGGCCAGGGTGCTTTTGGTAACATGTGCCGTGGCGGCCGCATGTTCGCCCCCACGAAGATCTGGCGCCGCTGGCACCGCAAGGTTAATGTCAACCTCAAGCGCTACGCCGTTGTTTCGGCCATAGCCGCATCCGCCGTCCCCTCCCTAGTTCTTGCCCGTGGACACCGGATCGAGTCGGTTCCCGAGTTGCCCCTGGTCATCAGCGACTCAGCCGAGAGCGTGGAGAAGACTTCGGCGGCTCTCAAGGTTCTGAAAGACATTGGTGCTCACCCCGATGCCGAAAAGGCTAAGGACAGCCACTCGATCCGTCCAGGCAAGGGTAAAATGCGAAACCGCCGTTACATCAATCGCAAGGGCCCACTGATTGTCTACGGAACTGAGGGGGCGAAGCTCGTGAAAGCGTTCAGGAACATCCCCGGCGTCGATATCGTGAACGTGGAGAGGCTGAACCTTCTGAAGCTGGCTCCCGGTGGTCACCTCGGGAGGTTTGTGATCTGGACCAAGTCTGCATTCGAGAAGCTGGACTCGATCTACGGGTCATTCGAAAAGCCTTCGGAGAAGAAGAAGGGGTATGTGCTGCCGAGGTCGAAGATGGTGAACGCTGACCTGTCGAGGATTATCAACTCGGACGAGGTGCAGTCCGTGGTGAAGCCGATCAAGAGGGAGGTTAAGAGGGCGCCAATGAAGAAAAACCCACTGAAGAATCTCAACACCTTGCTGAAGCTGAACCCCTACGCCAAGACCGCCAGGCGGATGGCTCTTCTGGCCGAGGCAGAACGCGTTAAGGCCAAGAAGGAGAAGCTTGACAAGAAGAGAAAGCAAATCACTAAGGTTTGCCACTTTCATGCTAATTTCCTTCTCTTTCTTATTATAGCTTCATATACTATAATGCTCTATAAATGAGGTGGGATTTTGCATTGCTTGCTTCTAACCATTGCATTGCGTTTCGACCAAACAATGGAATAGACATAAGCAACCTAGGGCCGTTCTTAAAACAGACATATAGAAAGCATTATTTGTAACGGTAAGTGATTATAGTTTTATTTGGTATTTGGAAAAATAACTTTTGTCTGCCCATGTAATATAATGCTCTAGTATTTGCTGGGTACCTCTGGTGCCATATACAACAACTCCAGGGAAAGAGTTAGCCACGTCTGACCATGATTCTAAAAGGACTAGTTAATTTGAAGCTTTCCTAGGATCATAAAATTTCCTAGATTTTCATGATTTCATCCTAAAAAAAAAAAATCGTAGAATTACCAATGGTTTCACCAAGTAAGTAGTCAAAGTGGGATTGAACTGTCCAGACTACGCATATAACTCGCACACTCAATGTGAATTCTTTTTCCCAATGTGGGATTGTGTTACAATTACCTAACCAAGCGCTGTTATTGAAAACTTAATAGGTTTCCACAATCCGTTTGCTTTTTTTCTGTCCTCTCAGTTGTTTTAGGTCATCTGTGTGCATGAGCCCAATGTTACAGGTTTGATTTCCCCAGGGATTGTTGTGCTAGTCTTCTGGGGGTTTAGATTCGAGGAGTCCTAAAGGCTCTGTTGTGGGTGGTTCCCCGTCATTAAAAAATTGTAATGCCATTGGTGATTTCAGCAAGTTATTAATGGACATTTTTGTGTCACCTTGTTTCTTTTGGGTTTTTCAGGACGAGGCTTCTGCAATTCAGGCTGCAGGGAAAGCATGGTACAAGACAATGATATCAGATAGTGATTACACCGAGTTTGAGAACTTCACTAAGTGGCTAGGAGTCTCTCAGTAATTTACCCTTTTTCTTTGTTTGAAAATCCTGTAGGCCCCTTCAATTGTTTTACTTTGTGGTGCTCATTTAGTTCTTATAAGGTTTTGAGACATGGATTATATTTGGTGGGAGGAAATGAGATATATGACTCGGAAATTGTTTTCCTTTCCTCTCACTTTTTCTTTTTAAAATATCGATTTCTGCTTTGGAGTTTGTATTTTTGGAACCGTGTAATTGTATTAGAGATTTGGTTTTTCTCTCTTGAGATTTTTTTTTCCCCTCTCCTTACAACTCATATTCAGTTGATTCCGATGTCGTTTGGTGGTATGTTACGGTGAGATTAGTTCGAACTTTGAGTGGTTAGGTGTGATCACAATGTGATTTCCAAAACACGATAGCATCGAAGGTTTTTTGGTTATCAAAGGAGGGAAGTTTTTGGCTTATTACTGAGAGAAACTGGAAGGTGATGAACAAGCTGAGATTGGGTTTGGTCACGGTTCAGTGGCACTGGAGGACTTTATGAAAGGAGTAAAAAAGGACTTCTTACACCACAGTAATGGAAGGGAATCACAGTTTCATAGGGCAACGGTTATTTTATGGCGATAGTGGAATATGGTGGTGGTAGCAGGTGCAGTTTTATCTTCATACTAGAAGATATGGAAGGGAAGGGATGATGGAGGTGCTGTGGGAGTTCACAAACGTTCATAGACAAAGGGAGGGGTGGAAACCACACTAAGAGGAGGAGCACCTTTGAGGCCACTATTGGCGGTCCTTCAGTCGCAGAGCCGTTCCTATAGAGAGGCTCTGGTATCGGTGCAACTCCATGAAAATAGGGGTGGAGGTAGAGGTGACGTGAAAGATAGGGGAGGAGCCAATAAGTTAAGGTAATGCACATGGGTTGACAAAGCTCCTCGTACTGCTAGAACAGGCACTGCGCAGTGGCAAGGTGGCGGTGGTAGGTTTTCAACGTTATTTGACAAATTATCGAGATTTAATTTTATATATGCCTTATGATTTTGTAATATTTATTCATTTTATATAAACATACCGTGCGACAGAAAAGTTGGCCCCCCTAAGAAAAATTGCTGGTTCTACCATTGAGTAGCTGATGGATGTGAAGGTACAACTGGGTGTACTTCAGGACAGAGTGGATTATTTGATAGTGTGAAGAGGAAAAAAGAGATTTGGACGTGGGCTTGGAGATCAGTGTTTTCGGTACGGGCTTAGGCTTGGAGGGAACATGCATTAATAGAATATTAGATGGGCAGTGCAAAAGAGATCAAATGGGCCTCGGCTTGGATGTTGCAAGACCCAACATGGCAGCTCGTGTGGAGAGCAGCTTGATCGGACTAGCGGAACAGCAGCTGAACATGTAGGTCGCTCCCTTGGGCCTTAGCCTGTGGTACAAATTGGAATGAAGGAAAGCCACAGGACCCAGCCCATGCGGAGGATCAAAGAGGTGGTGACCCACAACCCTCGACCTGCGGGAATTTGGCTTCCTCCTAGGAAAAGGGCTTCGTTAGTGGTAGAGGGACACTCGTCGATGGCCTAAAGGGTGACGGCAACTGTGGAGGAGCCATTGGAAGGCATTTTTGTTAGGGCTCTAGATATCTCTTCACATTTAAGGGTCGGATCTCTGACGCATCTTGGCCAAAAAGCACCGACGAGTAGGAGGGAGGTGGTACCTTGCCCATAAAATGCCAACGAGCAGACATGAAGGTTGTGATTACTTTGGCGCTAAATTTGTCCCTAGAAGTGGAAGGAGCTATTGAAAGGCCCTCATAGATGCTTATCCCAATGCAGGGCCCCTTTGAATGGGAGGGTAAGAATATCTTTTTGGAGGAGGAAATGGGCACGTCGATACCCCTAAATTGTGAGGGATTTGAGGAACAATTTATGCTCAGCTTAAGAAATCTAGTTCAAAAAAATAGAGGGAGTTAAAGAGACTTACGTGGTCTCTAAATTATGAGAACAGCTCAAATCGAGAAAGATCCTCCAAAGGGAAGGGGCTAGCCTCTTCTTTATGAAGCCTAAAATTGTTTCGTGGAATGTTCGATGACTCAACAAAGCCAACAAGTGTCTTCGTATAAAAAATTATTTTGTGAGTGGAAGGCGAACATAGTATGCTTATAGGATTCTAAGTTGAAATCTATTCCAAGAAGAACTGTTCGAAGTATTTGGAGTTTTCTATATGTGGATTGGGCTTATCTTGCATCGAAAGGGCATCAGGAGGTGTTCTAGTGATGTGGGATAGAAGAGTGGTGAAAAAAATGGAGGAATTTTTAGGGGCATACACGGTTGCAATGTCCTTTAAGAGTGAGGAAGACAACTTCTTGTGGTCTTTTGCTTGTATTTATGGACTGAATTTGGGCAACAATAGAAGGCTTTTATGGGAAGAATTAGCGGGAGTACATAGTTGGTGGGACTTGCCATGGTGCATAGGTGGAGATTTTAATGTTATAAGGTTACCAAGCGGACATTCTGGCAAAAGTAGGATGCGACCAGCGATGTTAGAATTCTCGGAATGTATTTTTTATTTGAGTTTGGTGGACATCCCTCTTATGGGAAGGACATTCACGAGGTCCAATAATCGGATTTGATCAAGATTGGACAGATTTTTAGTTTCATTGGAATGAAAATTCACTATCCAGACGTATGTCAAAAGAAGTTGTCTCGTTTGTGTTCGGATCATTTTTCTATATTGTTGAATTGTGGTGGGATTCAAGAAGTGTGTCAATATTTTAAATTTGAAAATATGTGGCTGAAATATGAAAGTTTTGTGGATAGGACTTGGCAATGATGCTCTTCATATAAGTTTCGTGGTACCCATAGCTTAATCTTTGTAGGCAAACTGAAAAATTTAAAAAAAGATTTAAAACTTGGAATACTCTATCCTTTGGCGATATAGGTGAAAATAAGAAATCCATGTTGAAGGAGTTATAGGAATTAGAAAGGATACAGGAGGGTCAGGTCCTTATCTTAG
This sequence comes from Juglans regia, assembly GCF_001411555.2. Taxonomy (NCBI): domain Eukaryota; kingdom Viridiplantae; phylum Streptophyta; class Magnoliopsida; order Fagales; family Juglandaceae; genus Juglans; species Juglans regia. The sequence goes on from NC_049903.1 coordinate 20,622,868, forward strand.
AAGAATTATCACAGAAGTCAGAGCTGGTCTCAGAATTAGAAAGAGTTACATTATTGGAGGAGATTTCTTGGTGACAAAAATCTAGAGCATGGTGGATGAAAGAAGGGGATCGAAGTATGATGTTCTTTCATAGAGTGGCTAACTCTCATAGGAGAACCAATAACATTAAGATGCTGAATATAGATGGTGTGGATTGTACGGAGGCCCCCGGGACTCGATAACATATTGTTGATTTTTTTGAGCAGTTGCTTACCAAACAAGAAGGGTGGCGGCCAAAGGTTAATGTACTAGCTTTTGAGTCTATTGAGCCACATAAGGTCTCTTGGTTGGAGAGGCCTTTTGAGGAGATTGAGGTTCACGATTTGGTGAGGAGAATGGTAAAAGCAAAGCACAAGGTTTAGATGGATTTTCTATTGGTTTCTTCCAAATATGTTGGGAGGTGATAAATGAAGATCTAATGAAGATATTCCAGGAATTGTTCTTAGTTGAAAATTTTGAGAAAAGCCTCAATGTCACTTTTATTGTATTGATTTTTAAGAAGATTGAAGCATCAAAGGTTAAGGATTATCAGCCCATCACTCTTGTGAATGATGTGTATAATATCATCTTCAAGGTGCTTGTTAATCACCTAGAGAGGTATTGGGAAGATAATTACAAAACCCCAAAATGAATTTGTAAAGGGTAGTTTTTCATTCAATTTTAACTGGTTTTGTCAATGAATGCCTAGATAGCAGACTAAAAGTTGGCAATATAAGGATCCTTTGTAAGTTAGATATGGAGAAGGCATATGATCATGTTAACTGGTATTTCTTACTTTACTTACTTGGGAGGTGCGGATTTTGGGTGAGATGGTATATAGCAACAACGAAGTTCTCAATTTTGGTGAATGGCAATCCAGTTGGTTTCTTAAACAGCTCTCGAGACCTAAGACAAGGAGATTCGTTATTCCCACTACTTTTTGTCATTGTCATGGAAGCGCTTAGCAGAATGTTAACAACTTTAGTAAATAATAGATTTGTGGATGGATTCTCGGTTGGTGATCCCAATATGGGTAATCTTAACACTTCTCACTTACAATTTGCAGATGATAGACTAATCTTTTGTGAGGTAGATAAAAATCATATTCAGGCACTGAGAGCACTTCTACTATGTTTTGAAGCGGCATCAGTGTTGAAAGTGGATTTTGACAAATCAGAGCTGGTGCCAGCTGGTAATATTCGTAACATTCGGAAGTTGGCTAACACTCTTAGATGTAAGGTTTCCGCTCTTCCCATGAATTACCTTGGCCTTCCGTTAGGGGCTGCCTTAAGGGCTAAATCAATCTGGGACACAGTGATCAAGAAGATAGAACGTAGATTAGCAGGTTGGAATAGACTGTACATGTCGAAAGTTGGCAGGATCCCCTTAATCAAAGAGTACCCTATCTAATTTACCTATATACTTCCTATCTCTATTCTCAATTCTAACAAGTGTGGCGACCTGGATTGAAAAACTTCATAGTGATTTCCTTTGGAGCGGCATGGGGAATGACTTCAAATTCCATCTAGTCAGTTGGGACATGGTATGCTCTCCATTGTGCTCTATAGGGCTGGAAATTAGAAACCTAAGGATTTTCAATCATGTTTTACTCGAAAAATGGTTGTAGCGATATAATATGGAACTGGAAGCCCTATGAAAATTAGTGATTGATTGTAAATATGGAGGTTTGGGGGGAGTTGGTGCACTAGAGAGATAATTGGGGCTAATGGGGTGGGAGTTTGGAAGCACATTAGACGAGGATGAGGGGTTTTTAATCGTCATACAAGACTCGTATTGGGAGATAGCTCTAGAATAAAACTTTAGAGCGACCTATTGTGTGGGAATAATGTCCTGAAGGTCTTGTTCCCTTCAGGTTTTCGGGTTTCATGCGAGAAAGACGCTTCGGTGGTTGATCTTATGGAAATATCTAGGGATCAAGTCTAATGGAACATTAACTTCACTAGGGCGGCCCAAGATTGGAAAGTGGGTAGCTTTGAGGACTTTTTTAGTCTCTTGTATTCAAGAAACCGAGCACTCAAGGAGCTGATAAGTTGTGGTAGATACCTGCAGGCAAAGGTACCCTCTTATAAGTCTCTCACACAGTCTTAGAACAATCAATTTCCATGGAGAAAGATTTGGCAAAATAAGGCACCTCCCAAAGCAGCATTCTTTGCTTGGACAACTTCTCTGGGTAAGATTTTGATGACGGATAACTTGCGAAAGTGCAGGGTGATCATAGTAGATTGGCGTTGCATGTGTAAGAAAAATGGCGAGATTGTGGATCACCTCTTACTGCATTGTGAGCTTGCTAGAGTGCTATGGGATGAACTGTTTGGCAGATTAGGGCTAGCTTGGGTAATGCCCGACATAGTCGCCGCGTTGTCAGCCATTTAGACAAACATAGGAGGTATTCTACAAATCAAATCGGTGTGGAAGATGGTTCCTATCTGTATTCTGTGGTGCTTGTGGTAGGAGAGAAATGACCAGATGTTCGAAGACAAGGAGCGCACATTAGAGGAACACTTAGATCTCTTTTTATCACGTCTTTATTTCTATGGGCCATAGTTATAGATTTTAATGGCCTTGATGTTCATGATTTTCTTGTTTCCTTTGCTTCTTCCTATATAGGTGTTACCTTGTATATACCATCTTGTGTACTTGGCTATGATTGTTATGGTGAATACAATCGTTTACTTATAAAATAAAATAAAAATTTGGAACCGAAATAAATTATTTTAGGTATTGTAGTTTGTTAATTTTCTCTCTTAATGGTGTGATGTTAAATGCACTTCGGCTTATGATGTACTTAATTTGGTTTTGATTTCTCTTTGCTATTATAGTATTTCAGGTGATCAGTTTTGATTCTAATTAATAACTTACCAATCGAGCCGCCAAAATATCGTAGAGTGCATCTTTTTTTTAAAGATTCAACCGTCAAAATTATGTCATGTAAATGACATTGATCTTCTGTTCATCTTTATTTTATGTCATTTATTTTGACTTAATTTTATGTTCATCTTAATGGTGGTAGAATTCCATGATGGTGTTATTTGTCATTTGTTGTCATTGAATAATGCAGTGTGTCAAATCTCTCATGTATACTACTGTGATACTAGATACAAGTTTGGGTTAGAAGAGTCTCATTCAAAGTCTTTTATAAAAAAGTAGATCCTACTAAAAATGAATAGATTGTTCTATATTTTTTATAATAAGGTTCATTTTTTTATAAAAGAACTGCACGATACTTGTATACTTATCATTACTGTATCAAAATACCATCGCACTAGTTAGGAGTATAAATGAGTCGGGTATAAGTGAATAGTAGTTGGTAACTTGGGTGCAGCCTTGGTCTTCGAATTGTATGGAGATAATGAATGAGTTCGAGTTTATGTTTATTTTCTAATTATATTTTATGTTCACAACTTACTTATTATTCAAGTAAAGTCAAACCTGTTGATGAGCTACTTAACCTTGACAAAAAATATAATTTATATTTTATCGTACAACTTTAACAAATAAATTGAGTATTTGTAAACTTTATATAAATATATATATATATATATATATATATATATATACACACACTCATACATCATAGAGATTTATTTAAGGTTTAAAGAAATAATTCGATTCAAAATAATTCAATCAATTAAATTTGAATTGGTAACAAAATGAATCGAGTCTAGTATTTTCTAGTCATGTACAATCATTTCAATTGGTCAATATGGGCTGATTAAGATCGATTTGAGTTGATTTAAGATCAATTTGAGTCGATTTTAATCGTTTCAAGATTATATTTATTTTTAAAGTTGTGTTTGATAAATGAGTTATTTTTTTAATTATTGTATAAAATATTATAAAGGGCATTTGAGGATGAGTTTTTTTTTTTTTTAAGAAAAACTGTTATCATTTATTCATCAGATAAACTTACATCCATGACTGGATATATATTTTAGAATGTTCTCATATCAAACATTAGAGCATTGGCATTGGATTAGCCAAATGCCTTTTCATCTTTATATTTGACTAATTTTAACAATAAATGGCCCACATTGAATTAGCCAAAGACTTTTCATCTCAACTATAAGCTACAGTAATTTCATTTTCTTTCTAAAGATGAAGAGTCCTGTAGTAAGTCTAAACCCATTGTTTATTATATTTTGGCTCCTCTCTCCAGTGGCTCTTTTCCTTCTTCTTTCCTGGGACCCTTTTCCTGCAGTTGTGATGTATTGCCTCACATTATAATATGGTGGGATAAAAGTAACAAATATCATCTCATGTTCGTTGTTTTATCTTTCTCTTTATATGGTGGGATAAAAGCAACAACTATTGATATCGATTTTGTTTATTGGATTGTGAAAATGAAAATGAAAATGATTGTTAGAAATTATAGGTGATTATAGGAGGTTATGAAAATAAAATTAATTAAAAAATAAAAATTAATTATAAAAATATAAAAATAAAAAATAATAATATTTTATTATTATAGAGAGTGTGATGACTAATCCAATGTAGACTTTAAGTTTTGAATGATTAGCTAAAAGTGAAAAAGTTACATATTAGTTAAAATTTGAAGAGTAAAATAACCAATCCAATGCCAATGCTCTTAGAGTTCCTTGACTTTTAGTAATCACATAAGTAAATTTAGGACATTATTGCGAGTGGCAAATTATGCTATTAAGCTCAAAATAGATCATTGTTGAATTAGCTTTATAATATGCTTATATTTTTTTAATATTATTTTTTATGCACGATGAACGATGAACGATGAGATTGTTATTGGAAATTATTATATTTTATATGGATTATTTTCTCATTATTTTTAATATTATTTTTTATGCACGCGATGTGATTATTATTAGAAATATTATATTTCATATGCATTATTTTCTCATTCTATAGGTAAAATATTGCTAAATTGATTTTAATGTGGTCGGATGAAATTATGTTTTGTTGTTGACTATAGTTTTATTTTGATGTATAGTTTGTTGTAATTTTAATGTATTTAAAAAAATTTAGGCAGAAAAATTTTACACATACATGAATTGTAAAAAATTTGGGTTGATGAATCTTGAAGATATTATTAAAGTTTATAATTGTGTAAACCTGAAATTAACAGACTCATCTTGTTCGAGATGAATAAAATATTTTATTTTTGTAAAAATTTGGATTGAAATAAATTTGTATACAGTCCATTGAATATTTTGCAAATTAATTTGTTTACAATCCAATAAAAATGAAGATAAAAAATAAACAAATAAAGGTTGGTGGCAATACCGTCTCATCATGGTGGGATAAAAATGAATTTTTCAATTGTTGGAAATTATGAAAATAAATATAAAAAATTATTTAAAAAATAAATAAATAATATATATTAAAAAAAGATAAAAAGATAATAATATTTTATAATCATGGAAAGCGAAATGGCTAATTAATATAGGGTTTAAATTTTGAATGGATAGTCAAAAGCCAAAAAGAGATATATTAGCCAGTTTTGCATCAAGCTTTTCCTAAACTACTACTAGAAAGCAATTGAGAAGTCATTGTTGAGACAGAGTGATAGAGCTCTTATATATGGATATTAAAGATTGAGATAGACAGCGATCAAGTGAGTATTAGTAATTTAGTAGTGAAGTGACTAAACTTTGGGGCCATAATCATCTGACAAATATAAGTACCAACGTATTTAGTGACCATCTAAACATCCAACTCTTCACTATCATCAAATTCTGGGCATATCGAGATTAGTATATAGAAGATAGATTATTTGGTACAATCTTGAATCTTAATGGATGGTGGTGGACATGATTATGACTAATTCTGGGTAGTTTGAAGGTGTAATGTGTAATATGTTGGTATTCTAGGGTGCAAAATATAAAACACTTATTGCTCAAGCCATGCATGCATTCCATGCAAATCAAGGTGCATAGCCTACAGTAAATACAGAGGGGTCCACTGAGTGCATGTAGCAGAATGCAGGAGGTGCTCCTGCAGATTTCATACAACAGACTCCTCAATCCATGCAGCACTCACTGCATATAAAGGATGATTCTTCAAATCAAGTTCAAGATCACACGAGCAGCAAATTTGCCAACAATCAAGGATGTAACAGCTAGAAAATAAATAAGAAAATTTGATTCTATTTTAAGCTTGTAACCGATAGAAAATATAGCCTTATTTTTTGTTTGGATTCGCAAGTCATCTCAGCTCATCTCAGCTCATCTCAACTCATCTCAGCTCATCTCAACTCATCTCACTACTATTCAGTAACTTTAACTCATAAATCTCACTACTATTCACAACTCATCTCATTACTATTCACAATCCATCTCAACTCATCTTAGCTCATCTCAAGTCATCTTCGAATCCAAACGTCTCCACCCTTCTTTCTTAGAATAGATTCTGCAAAGCATGTATATATGTTATATTGATCCGTGTATCATTTTTTTAGTGTTGTAATACAATTGTTTCATTGAAAACAAATATTCTGTGCATACTCAATTCTCATTGGAGACAGGCCATGACTGAAGAGCTCACAGCTCTAATGAGACACGACACATGGACATTAATTTCTCCACCCAAAAACTGTAATCCCATAGGCTGTAAATGGGTGTTTTGGGTTAAGAGAAAAGCTAATAAGTCGATTGATCACTTTAAAGCGAGACTTGTTGTAAAAGGCTTCAATTAACGACCTAGTTTGGACTACAAGGAAACATTTATTCATGTTGTGAAACCGACTACTATTAGGACTGTTTTAATAGTTGCTGTGACACAAGGGTAGTTATTGAGACAACTTGATGTCAACAATGCATTTCTGCATGGTAAGTTGATTGAGGATGAATACATGATTCAACCTCCGGGTTTCAAAAATGACACAAAGCCTAATCATGTTTTTCGGTTAAACAAAGCAATTTATGGCCTCAAACAGGCCCCAAGAGCATGGTATTCAGCTCTAAAAGGCGCAATTCTGGATTTTGGTTTTGAGAACTCCAGAGCAGATTCTTCATTGTTCATCTATAAAACCAAATCTGTCACTTGCTACTTCTTGGTGTATGTGGATGATTTGGTTATCATAGGAAATGATTCCACTTTTGTCTCATCAATCATGACCAACTTGGCAACCGGTTCTCTTTAAAAGACATGGGCCTGCTATATTTTTTCTTGGGTATGGAGGTTATTCCAACTAAAAAATGTCTCTTCTTGTCACATTACAAATATATTAGAGACTTATTGACAAAGACCAACATGCATGGCGCAAATGATGTTACCACTCCACTGTCCACAAGCCCTGCTCTCAAGCTAATTGATGGCACATCTTCGGTTGATAGCACAAAATTCAGAAGTTTCATTGGTGCCCTGCAATACTTGTCACTCACACGCCCGTACATCTCTTTTGCAGTAAATAAACTATTTCAGTTTATGCATAAACCAATAAGAACTCATTGGATAGTTGCAAAAAGGTTACTTCGATAATTGAAGCATACCATTTTCCATGGAATTCACATTCGGAAATGCTCAACCTCCAACCTTACCACCTATTCTGATGCCAATTGGGCAGGTAACTTTGATGATCGAAAATCCACTTCAGCATACATAAGTTTTCTTGGTTCTAATCTCATATCTTGGAGTTCAAAAAAACAAAGGGTTGTTGCACAATCATCAACTGAAGCTGAATATAGAGTACTTGCAAACACTGCTTCTGAAACATTATGGCTCCTAGCACTCTTTGCTAAACTCGGCTTCTCCATTTCAACTTCTCCAAAGATGTTATGTGATAATTTTGGAGTAACACAATTGAGTTTTAATCCAGTCCAACATTCAAGGATGAAGCACATTCAGATTGACTTACATTTTGTCCGCGACATAGTGCAAAAGGGTACACTAAATATTCATCATGTCAACACACAAGATCAGCTTGCCGAATCTCTTAACAAAACTCTTGTCACATCAGTGCACAGAGATTCTTAGAAACAAAATTGGAGTAACCGATGGCAACTCCATCTTGCGGGAGGGTGTAAAGGATGATTCTTCAAATCAAACTGAAGATCACACTAGCAGCAAATCTGCCAACAATTAAGGATGTAACAGCTAGAAAATAAATAAGGAAATTTGACTCTGTTTTAAGCTTGTAACCGATAGAAAACATAACCTTATTTTTAGTCTTCTTTCTTAGAATAGATTCTGCAAATCATGTATATATGTTATACTGATCCTTGTATCATTTTTTACTGTTGTACTACAATTGTTTCCTTGAAAACAAATATTAAGTGCATACTCAATTTTCATCATAGCAGTACTCACTGCCCATGCAGCGTATAAGGTACTACCCACAACAATCCAAAATTACTGCAACAAACCATCCACTATAATCTGCTAGCTGTATATTGTATTAGGAATATTATTTCAATCTTGTATATATAGAGAGGCACTTCTTCATTATAATATTTGAGGAAAATCAATATACAAAGCTATGATTCTTGCATAGTATCAGAGCATACCTAGGACTCATCGTCCATCTTCTTCCTCCCCTTCCTCTCTTCCCTCTCTACCTTCACCAAACTTTTCCCATATTTAATCTGTTAAACTCAACCCTAAAAACTACCTATTATGGAAAGTTCAATTCGTTCCTTATTTAAGGGGCCAACGATTATTCAAATTTGTAGATGGTTCCTATCCAGCTCCACTAGCTCTTCTTCCTGATAACTCAGCTAATCCTGAATATGACATTTGGCTTCAACAAAACCAACTTGTCATGTTAGCCTTGATTTCTTCTTTGTCTGAATCCATTATAGCTCAAGTAGTGGGTTGTACCTCGGCTCGTGTAGTCTGGTTATCCTTTGAATCAACCTATGCCTCTTATTCTCAAGCTCAGTTAATCCAAACTCAACTTAAGCTTACTTCTCTCAAAAAAGGATCTGATTTCATTTCAGTTTATTTTCGAAAAGCTAAAGGTCTTGCATAAATAATGGCTGCAGCTGGACTTCCTCTCCCTTCAAATGAGTTCATCCCTTTTCTATTAGCTGGTCTTGGACCTGATTATGATCCATTAGTGTCATATGTAACAATCAGAATAGACCCCATTTCCACTGAGTCCCTTCTTGGTCATTTACTCTCCCATGAAGCAAGGTTACAACATCATGCTGTTACAACCTCCCTGTTTACTTCTCTCAAAATGTCAGCCAACTTCTCCTCACGAACCTCACCTTCGAATCGTGGTCGTGCAATGCGTGGCCGCCAAAACTATGGTCACAATAGGGGTGGAGGTCGTCCAAACAGTCGTGGTCGTGGTCCCTCTACCTTCTCAGTTAACTCTCAAACTAGTTCTGCTCCTAATTTTTCTGACTCCATACCAGTTTGTCAAGTGTGTAATAGGCTTGGTCACACGGCCCTCACCTGCATATATCATTTCAACCAAGCTTACACCTTTGTAGCCCCAGCCTCGGCTCATTATACTGCCTCCACCTATACACCAAACAATGTTTGGTATCCTGACACAACTGCAACGAGTCACATTGCGAGTCATCTTCCTAATTTAAACCTTCACACTGCAAACTATCATGGTGATGATCAATTCCATACCAGTTTGAACCTTCACGCTGCTTCCATCCCATTAATTTTTTGGCCTTATGCTTTCCAGCATGCCATCAAACTCATAAACATACTTCCATCATCTTCCCTTAACAACTCATCACTACATTTGCTGCTTCACAAAACTGATCCTAAACTACAACGTTTACGTGTCTTTGGGTCAGCCATTTGGCCTTTAACACGACCATTTCATAAGCACAAATTTGATTAACGGGCCTTGGAGTGTGTTTATCTTGGTCTAAGCCCAGCTTATAGTGGCTGCATTTGCTATCATATTCCCCCCAAGAGAATTTACATCTCTAAAGATGTTTAGCATAATGAAAATATATTTCCTTTTGCCAACATTTGTATCACTTCCCTTCATTAACCTTAATCCAACTCAAGTCCAAAGAACTCAATCAATCATTGGCCCACCTCAAATGACATCATCCTCTCTACCTCTGATCATCAACCATGACAATCTGTAGCAAATAGGTTCAATAGTAACATGCTCCGAAAGTAATTCATCTCAGCCTCGTCAGTTTACCGATGGCACAATCCCATGATCACCTCCATGAGCTCTTTATCCACTGCTTCCATGATCCCTGAAACACCTACATATTTCTCAGTTGCTCAAAAATATCCAGAATGTTCCAAGCTATGTCAACTAAATTTAATGCCCTTCTAACAAATGACACCTAGTCACTTGTTCCGAACTCAGAAGCTACCAATGTGATCTCGTGCAAATGGGTTTCTCATGAGAGGCCAAAGGTTTAGTGGCCAAAGGTTTCCTTCAAAAATCTGGTGTTGATTATGACCAGACTTTTAGCCCTGTTGGCAAGGCAACAACAATAAGACTTGTGTTGTCTCTTGTTGTGAACAGAGGTTGGAAAATCAAGCAATATAATGTGCAAAATGTATTCCTTCATGGACTATTATCTGAAACCGTGTTTATGTCACAACTACCGGATTTCACTCATCCTCAATATCTAACACATGTATGTAAGCTGCGCAAGGCCATTTATGGACTTAATCAATCACCAAGGGCTTTAGTATTCACACCTAAGTCAGAAACTCGTTGATCTTGGTTTTTACATATCCTCAACTGAATCATCATTATTTGTGTACAATCATGGTGATGATGCTGTTTATCTACTTGTTTATGTAGATGATTTACTTATAACAAGGTCAAATGTCATCCTTATAGCCAATCTACTTCAAGCCTTAAGACTGGAATTTCCAATCACTGAGCTCGGGGACTTACATTTCTTCTTGGGTATTATGGCAATGTACAGAACAGCTAGATTTCTCTTAACACAGAAGAAATACATCTCTGAATTACTAGCTTGCACCAACATGAGTGCAGCTAAGCCAATCAAGACACCAATGGCCGCAACAAAGAAGCTCACTTTGCATGCTAGAAATGTTTTTAAGGACCCATCATTTTATCGAAGCACTGTCAGATCACTCTAGTACCTCTCTTTTACTAGGCCCGATCTTGCTTTTGCTGTAAGTAAGGTATGCCAGTACATGCATGCCCCTAGAGTACCACACTGGCAAGCTGTAAAGAGGATCTTGAGGTACCTAAAGCATATATATGATCAAGGCCTTCTCTTCTCCAAATCAAGCTCAATGAATATCAGAGCTTACTCGGATGTGGAATGGGCAAGGTGCCTCGACGATAGAAGATCAACAAGTGCATATTGTATCTTCTCTGGTTCTAATTTAATTTCATGATCCTCCAAGAAATAACAGACTATTGCCCGGTCCTCCACTGAAGCAGAGTTTAAAGCAGTAGCCAATGCAACAGCTGAAATTATTTGGATTCAACATCTATGCCATGATCTTGGTATTCCACTCACCACTGCTCCAACCTTATTCTGTGACAATTTGGAAGCTATGTACCTGTCCTCTTATCCGGTCTTCTATGCAAGAACAAAGCACGTGGAAATCGATTTCCATTTCGTGCATGATAAGGGCCTCAATAAGTCACTATTTGTGGCTTTTATGTTAGGCAAAGACCAGCTAGCAGACCTCCTCACTAAACCCTTATCTGCTGCAAGGTTCAATTTACTATGTTCAAGTCTTCGCTTATATTCAGCACCGCTTGACTTGAAGGGGTCTGTTCAAGCCATGCATGCATCCCATGCATTCCATGCAAATCAAGGTGCGCAACCTGCATCAAATATAGAGGAGTCCACTGAGTGCATGCAACAGAATGCAAGAGGTGCTCTTGCAGATTTCATACAGCAGACTCTTCAGTCCATGCAACACTCACAGTAGTACTCACATCCCATGCAATGTACAAGGCACTACCCACAACAATCCAAAATTGCTGCAACAAACCATCCACAATAATCTACTAGCTGTATATTGTACTAGGAATATTCTTTCAATCTTGTATATATAGAGAGACACAACCTCATTGTAATTTTTGAGGAAAATAAATATACAAAGCTACAATTCTAGCACTTATAACTAGTTAGAGGGTAAAAAAAAGGTATTATTCTTTATAGATAAATTAGATTTCATATAGTTCAGAGATGTGAATACAATAACATGACTTATCCTTCTGTATGAATCTGATGCTTCAGGAATTAGTTCCAACTGCCAGTTGGAACCTATGGCCAATTGATCCCAAGCTAGCTTGATTATTAAAAAGTAATACTATGTCGATGTCAATATTTGATTAAGACCACACTATAAGAAAAATGGGTATTTTCGGCTAGCACTTTTATTATATTGACTGGAGATCTCTAGGCCTACAAATCAGAGGCAATACTAAAAAAATGACTTTTTTTTAGAGAAAAAAACTTTTCATTCATCACTAAATTCGTTACATTCTTTATCATGTACAATCAACCTGTGTATATTCGAAGGACCATCCTTTGTTTAACATATCTCTTCTTCATTTTGTAATGCTAATTTTGCTAGCTAATGGGCCATTACATTTCCTTCCTTATGTACAAAAGCAACAGACCACCATTCTCTTTGTCCTATGATCTTTTTTATGTCTTCAATGATTTTTCCTCTCCAAGACTCATCATCTTCTTCAAAATTTACAACATCAATGACAGCTTTTGCATCACATATGAATATTACATCTCTAAATCCCAGCTCATTGAACATTTCCATTGCCTTCCATAGGGCATTGCTTTCTGCTATAAAAGGAGATGCAACATAATATTGTGGAGCAGACATTGAGGCTAGAACATCACCATTGCTATCTCTGATTACAATTCCAACTACCATTTTCTGTTTCTTAGCTTCATAGGCAACATCAAAGTTGGCTTTACATCTCTTACCTTCTAGTTTTCTCCACCTATTGATTCTTCTATTGCATTCTCTACTCTGTCCGCCATCCATTCCCATTCTTACCTGATGGAAGTCTTCCAAACTGACATTTTCCATCTATACTACCTTGCCAGGGCTTGCAAAGTTATTTTCATAGATGAATTCATTTCTTCTCAGTCATATTCTTCTCATTATCACCACTGTCTCTTCCAATTTTGCCTTTGGAAGCCTACTATATAATTGTCTCCATAACTGTACAAAATCATCTTCACTAGATTTCCATTTGCTGATAGGACTGGCATCTTCTGTCCAAACATCAGAAGCTGCTGGGCAGTTCCACATTACATGAATCATAGTCTCATCTTCATTTTGGCATATAGGCAACTTGTTTCTTCTATTATTTTCCTCTTCCTTAAGTTCACTTTTGTGGGTTATATATTATTAATTGCTTTCAACCGAAAATGTTTGCGAACATCTAGAACTTCAAGGCTCCATATATTCTTCCACTGTTCAGCCCCATCACCAGCATATGATGTTTCACCTTTTTTTTTTTTTTAACAGTTGTTGATCCACATTGTATGCACTTCTTATAGTAAACCTTCCATCTTTTGTACAACCCCTATATTTGTTTATCTTCATTCCCTACTCTACTAAAAATGAGGCTAGAACATCACCATTACTAAAAAATGACTTTGAACACAAATTAGTTCAACCAAAATTCAGAACACTAGTGCCAACCTTTCCTCACAATAACAACAAATGTAACTATTAATAATATACATGTAAGTTGTGGCAGGGAATCCACAATATCATAGATATAATATTTAACTTGAAGTTCAAACCAATCAAATGTGACTGGCGTGCTCTTCCGGTTCTCGAGAATAGACCAATATATCATCAATAAAAACTATCACAAAGGAATCTTAATAGGGTCAGAATACTCTATTAATCATATCCATAAAGGCTGCAGGGGCATTGACTAATCCAAAAGACATCACTTTAAACTCATAATGCCCATACCTAGACCTAAAGGCAGTCTTAGGTATATCCTGATCCTTTATCCTTAATTGATAGTATCCCGACTTTAAGTCAATCTTTGAAAAAGTTGTTGCACCTTGGAGTTGATCGAATAAATCATCAATCCGGAGTAAGGGGTACTTATTCTTGATGGTTACCTTATTAAACTCTTGATAATCTATGCACATTCTAAGGGTACCATCATTCTTTTTAACAAATAGTACTGGTGCCCCCCAAGGTGGATAACTAGGCTGGATAAACCCCTTATCTACCAATTCCTGCAGTTGACTTTTCAGCTCTTTTAACTCCGCTGGCGCCATTTGATACGGAGCCTTATGAACTGGTGTCGCACCGGATTCTAGATCGATGGCAAACTCCAAATCACGAACCGGTGGTAAGCCAGGCAAATTATCTACAAACACATCAGAGAACTCCTTCACAATCGGAATATCTGCTAAAGATTTCTTCTTCGAAAGTACAGACATCACTTGAACCCAGAAAGCATCCGCTCTATTTGCTAAGTTTCTGCTTGCTTGAATGGCAGATATGACTGTAGGTTTTGACTTTACCTTACTTCCTGCAAACTCTAAATACTTCCCACCGATAGTTGAAAACTAACTATCCGACTACGACAATTAATACTGGCAAAATACTGATATAACCAGTCCATTCCTAAAATAATATCAAACTCAAGTAACTTAAACATTATCAAATCTGCCATAAGAATCATTCCACTAATAACTAAGGGACAACCTAGAGTAACCTTTGAACACCACATAGTCTCTCCATTTGGTAATTTCACCACCAAAGACTGTGATAAAGGTTTAAAGACCAGATTGTACATCCGTGCAAAAGTGGTAGATATGAACGACTGGAATGCTCCCGAATCAAACAAGGTGCAAACATAAAATTCAAATAGTTGAACTCTACCTAAAGAGATTAAAATTATTGATGAAATCTATCAATCAAATCACACGACATAGCAATTTCAACTGATTGGATAGAAATCTGTACCTGTGATGACCCCAGCATTTTGAGTCTCCGGAGCTTCATCACCTACCTCACCAGGGGTCACTGCGTACACCCTAGCCTGAACCATTGGTCTTGGGGTCGTCCTCCCACCACGGTAACCGCCTCGGTTCGCCTGAATCATGGTAGGGCAATTGCAAGCAAGATGCCCCGTTTGCCCGCATCTGAAACATTGAATCCCAGACAAATGGTAATCGCCTACATGCGACCTATTACATTTGCCACATACTGAAGCTCGTCCCCCCATTCGTACTCCGGTGGCCATCTGCGGTCGTGCTCCAGTTCTGGTAGTAAACTTAGGTGCAAACCCGGAACTACTACCTTCCCTAAAATTTCTTCTCTTTTGGCCAATTGGAGCGGCAATAGGATCAACGAATTCTCGCTCTGCAGTTGTAGCAACCTCCACCAACTGCTGGAAGGTCGGGATTTGCAGACAAGCAACCTGTCTACGAATCTCTCATCGTAGACCCTCCTGAAATCGCTCAATCCGCATTTCTTCTGTGGCAATTAAATGCGTAGCAAATTTCCTGAGTTGTATAAACTTTCGAGCATACTGCTCTACCGTCATCTCCCCTTGTACTAAATTGTTAAACTCTCAGGCCTTCTACTTTCTCATAGTGATCGGGAAGAAACGGTCATTGAATTCCTTTTTAAAATGTGCCTAAGATACCGCTGCAATAGATCTTAACTCCATTTCCAAAAGCTCCCGCTTGGTCCCCTACCAAGCAATTGCATCACCTTGCAGTAGGTAACTTGCGTATAACACTTTCCGAGCTTCAGTACACCCACAGATCTCGAATGTCTTTTCGAGATCACTAATCCACCTCCCAACATGAAGTGGATCCTCTTGTCCGGAAAAAGCAAGGGTCCTATGAGCTAAAAAGCGCTCATACATTCAACCGTTCTATTGCTCCCTTTGTGGAAGAAAATTCTATTGAAGAAATTCTATCATACGGGTTAATGCTCTAGCCATAGTGAGATTCTCATCAATACGAGACAAGTCATTCTCAGGTTTCGGATGTGGTATCCTTGATCGGTCCATCTTTCTGATGAAACACGTCTTTTAAAACTCGATATTTAAATTAAATAAACAATTTAAAATACAATAAAAGTTTCTGGTACTGCACCTAGGTATTATTACGGTTTTACCCAGAGCCAGACTGCTTTGATACTACCTGTGATGCCCTCAACCCCCACGTGTTATTTTTGTGGAGTTCGTGACACCGGGATGATGACCACACGGATCACGCACCCCAACAAGCAATGCTCAAAGTGTGTACATCATGCAATAAGTGTATAAAATAATATTCACAGTAGAGAAATAAAAGGTCTTTCTTTATTAAGTACCAAAATTGTTCAAAAACAGTAAAAGAACTTTACAATAATTAAACAGTCATCCGACAGATAAATTAAAAACAGGAAATAACATAAGGGAAACAAATTCCATAACGCTGAACAATTTCTCAACAACTCAAACCTCCGGCGAAGCTGATCTCTCGGGTTCATACTCAGGCTCTGCGTTAGATTCTACGGCACCATAAGACGGAACCATCGGGTAAAACACCACAATGAGATTATGTCATCTCAACAAGTAATTAACCAAAATAACATCCAAGAGATTTATAGCACAATATTGAAATCACGCGTCCCCATACGGACATATATGCAGAAAAATAACATCTCATTTCCCTTTTCCTAAAATACCCTTTTTACAACTCACGCCAAAAATTTCATTTTTGGTCCAGTTATAACCATTAATTAATAAGCATGCACCACGGTCTCCCCTATGGACCGTCCGCACGACCTGGCTCTCATCGTCACATCACGAGTAACGTCCGTGCATGAGACTTCACAACGAGCGATACCTAGTTCCACGCCCAGCGCGTAGATGGCCAAGCATCCTCTAACCTCGCCAGCCAAAAAGTCACGTACGAGAGCGTTACCGTCTCGTTCGTTCCCGTCGTCGCCTTGTGACAACTCATGGAATGTCACGTCAGTCTGTTATGCTCCCGAGTGACCAGAGGAGCTCCACCGAGATAATGCCCCATCTCGACTTGGGGTCGTGATACACACACAACCACATGTTCAGTCACAATTCCAAACAGACAACGTGACATCACAACACAATTTTATTAAAAACGATAAATATACAATTCAACAATTTATTGGATGAAATAACTCATTTACATAAAATGGTCATCCATTTACAAATACAAAATTTCACAATTACAAGCAAAAATCCCGTCCTCCAATCCGGCCCAAGGCCCAATTCCAATAACTCCAATTTACATCCCAACACTTCAACGGCCCAATTTCCAACAGACCAACAAAATCAACAGTTTATGAAAGAAAATTACAACAATACTATTTTAAAACTGGAAAATTACATACAACTGAAGATGGAAAAAGTCTGAAAGATCACGTGCAAGGAAGTGTTGCTCAAGACGGCGGCACAAAGGCGTCAACAGTGATTCAAGAATGTGGCTTAACTGGTGGGTTTTCTCCCAAAGGGATTCGGTCTAGAGAAAAAGGTTGGAAAAACAACACATGGTAAGCATAAAAATTTCCAAAGAACCGAGTGAATTTCAACTTCTAAGGACAAAATAGGACATGACAAACACTACACAATCACTCGGATTCACCCACAAATTCATAGACCAAAACACTAAACACTTAGAGATGAAAATAGTTTAGACAAGAAAGGGAGGAAGAGAAATTTGAAAGGTTTTAATGTAGAAGCCATGGCCTATATATAAACCAAGAATGGTGGTTTGTGAGACATGCGTGTCGCATGGATGGAGAAAAGAAAAACGGCATCTCAAGTCGTGCGTGGTAGTGCGGATTGCGACAGCAGATGAAGGATGGACACGGAGAAGCCATGGGAGCTTGAGGTGGAAGATGGTGGTGGCCGTGTGAAGCCACGGCTTGACAGCAAGCCTCTGAGGTTCATGCTGAACGACACGGAGAGGAAAAAGCAAGATGGAGGTGGCGACAAACGGCTGAAATGCGTGACTAAGGCCCACTTGGTGTCGGTAGTTGCTGCGGGAAGAGGAAACTACTGGAAGAAGAAAGAAGAAGAAAAAGGAAGAAGAAGAAAGGAGATGAAGCTGAGCGGCGCAGGAAGAAGAAAATAAAACCCTAAGGACAAACCTGCAAACGGCGTCGTTCAACTAAGGGGAGGGGCTGTGTTTTAAACCGCACGGGCTGGGCTATCTCTCACACGGGTTGGGCCTCTCCTCACACACAACACAATTAAAAACACACACACACACGACCCACTAAAAATAAAATAAAATACTACAAAAAAAATCAATAAAATAACATAAATAAATAAATAGCAAGGAAATATAAACCCAAATTAAAACACACCAAAATAAATTACAATACAAAAAATAACATAATTAATAAAAAATACATTGAATTATAAACTCAAGAATTTATGGATCTTACAGCCACCCTCTTCCACGCTCTGAAACAAGAAACCCCCAGCCTAACAACCCACCACCTCCCCCAACGGAAGACCCACCATACCTATTTAAAAAAATCCCCCAGCCCAAATGCAATAAATGCGAGAAAAATGATTATGTTATTATAGTGATGAAAAATTCCAGCTAGGGCATAGGTGCCGAGCACCTAAATTATTTTTGTTGGAATGACTTGAACTAGAAGATGAAGTTTTTAAGGGTATTTCCAATGAACATGTGATGGGAACCGTCCAGGAGCCCATTGAGGAAAGAGCATGGTTAGGAATTTCCCTTCATGTTGTTTCAAGCACATCGTTCTTGTAGACTATGCAATTATGGGGTGTAATAGGAGACCAATCAGTGGTTGTCTTAATTGATAAAGGAAGCACGCACAACGTCATCGATCCAAAGGTAACAAGGAGGGCAAATCTTTACATTCATGAGAGTTACAACCTAACGGTAGTGGTGGCAAATGGAGAGCAGGTACCAAGTTCGATGTGTTGTGAGGTAGTCCCCTTTCAACTACAAGGCCAATCCTTTTTTGCACATTTTAACTCACTACCCTTGGCATGATTTGACCTTGTATTAGGCATGAATTGGCTCTATCGGTTGGAACCAATTCTTTGGGATTTCACTAGACTTACTATGAAATTTTTGTGGTACAAAAAATCAGTTCAGTTACAAGGACTTAGTCCATCGAATTTCACAAGGGAAGATTCTATTTGGGAAGAATTGCATGAGCATCGGAAGAAGTTTCAAAACCTTGTAGGCAAAGTCTTTTGAAGAGGGAGGCAATGTTACTGGCCTAGGTCTCAAAGGGGGAGGTCATCACCAGGATTACGTAAGATGGGGCATTTTGTTATTTGTTAAGGGTAGTCTTATACTTTCTATTTTAATTCTTGCAGTTGGATTATTAATTTACGTTGACTGGGTCTTAGGCTAATGGCTAGTGGGTTTAGTTGTGGATTATTTTGTTAAGGTGCTGGTAGTGGGTCTGCACGATTCCATGTGTTTAGGAAAACATTTACTTTTATTTCTCTATTTATTGTGAAGTCTGAATGGAATATACACTTGCCATGTTCAGCACGGACCAAGCTGGAATTAATTAAGATGCATGACATGTTTGAAGTTTTAGGATCGTGAGTATATAAATATGTCTAGAACAATTCTAATTATCTTCTATTTTGTTATTATCAATCACAAGGTAGTCAGGGCATATATTTTTAAATGGTTATATATATAAATTTACCATTAAATGTAAAACTACTTCAAATATAACACGATTGGTTGTGTAATTGAGGATGATAGAAACTTTAATGAATAATAATACTTGTTAGAATATTACATATCATACTTATTATAGAATATATTCATAATATTCTAGTATGTATATTAATATAACTTATAATCTACCATATTTAGTTTATTGTCAATTAATATCTTTAATTTATTATATTTTCATTAGTTCTCTAGCTTCATTCATCTATAAATAGAGATAGATGTTACGTATTAAACATCAATTGAGAATAGAAAAGATATAGCTCTCAAAGTCTCTCTCCCCCATTCTCTCTTCGCAATCTCCTTTTCTATTTTATGTTATTATATTTTCAAGAATATTATGAAAATATTCTATAATAAGTATGGTAATATTCTATTTTTTTTATTACTTTGAAGGCTACATATTTACTATTCTCAATTGTTATTTAATACATAACATATGTCCTTATTTATAAGTGAATGAGACTCGAAAAAGAATGAAAATACAATACATCAATGATATTAATTGATACTGATTGATTTATACAATAAAGTATAAACTAAATATGGTACAAAATGAGTCATATTACCATACATACTAGAATATTATGAACATATTTTATAATGTGTATGGTAATATTAAATAATAAGATAATATCAAATCAGATGTTAGAATATTGCCATACCTATTATAGAATATATTCATAATATTATGGTATGTATGGTAATGTGATTTATCTTCTACTATATTTAGTTTATTGTGTAAATCAATTAGTATCAATTAGCATATTTGATTTATTGTATTTTCATTATTTCTCTACCATCATTCACCTATAATTAGGGACAAATGTTTTGTATTTAATAACAATTGATAATAGAAAAGATCTAGCCCTCAAAGTCTCTCTCGTTCTCTCTTCTCAATCTCATTTTTTATTTTATTATCTTTTCTACATAGTATCATAGAATAAGTTACATTACTATACATACTACAATATTATGAATATATTATATAATAAGTATGATAATATAATAATATTACCATATAATCAAGGATGACAGAATTTATAATGACTGGGCGATGACAGATTTGACATGTCGGCTTAGGATGACCCACTAGAGGTTTTGGAGGATCGACCATGCCCACGTCCTCTCCCTCTAGAGTAGGATGTGAATGGAGAAGACAATTGAGGTCATTGGAGAGGAGGCACACTAGAACGAGAATCAATATATGGGCGGAGGGTTGAGAAAATTCCACTTGAGAATAATGCTATTCTAGACGAAGTTCATGGCTAATGAGGTGACCATAAATCTCATCCAATGATAGTGGATCAACTCTGGCTATAACAAAGTGCAACGAGAAGTTCAGCAAACCTTTTGATTTTGTGAAAATAATCAGCCATGGAAAGATCACATTTCTTGGTTGTGGCAAGTTGTAAATGGGGGTAGAAAATACAAGCACAGGAATGCGATGTAAAATTTTTCGAGAGTAGTCCAGAGGGCATGGGATGTATTATTAGTGTGTACTTGAGCTAGAATATTTTCAGATAGGGAGGATAGGAGGGTGATGAATACGAGTTGGTCATGTTGACACCACGTATGGTACGTAGGGTTGGGGAGGGAATTGGGCAGTAAAGGAGCAAGAGTAGATATAGAGCCATCAAGGTAACCCAAAAGTATGGAATTATCTAAGCCTTCCGTAGCATAAAGTCATCTTTTGTGAAATTGATAGTAACAAGGTGGGAGAGAGTGACAGGGGAAGAAGGCGAGGATTGTGCCTGAGGTGGGGGAGGAGAGATTGAGGGAGATGAATCAAAGGAGGCAATAGTAGAATGTGACGTGAGTCTATAGGGGCTCTGGTACCATAATCGAACACTTAAATGTGGTGTATTGTTTGGAAACTCTCCTTGATTGAGAGATAACATTTTGTATTATATTTATAAAGTAGAATACAAAGTATTGATAAACATCAAAACATTCATAAATACAATTACGTAAAGATTAGGAAGCTTTATCTTTACTTGGTTGTTGCTGGACTTTGTTCTTATCAACTTGATCTTTATCTGGTTATTGTTGGGTTTTGTCCTTGTTAAATACTTGCACTACCTTATCAGAAAATGCTTCGACATTAATGCATATGCATTTAACATCAAAAGGCCGTAAAATCTTTTGGAGCTTGTTTTCTTTTCTACTAAAAATCAAACACTCTAGAGCTTTGTTTGGACTTTTTTAAAATGCTAGTACAATTTGAGCGTGTAAAAGTATTTTGTGAAAGTGTGTAGATGTAGGGATTAACAAAACACAAATGTACCATGTATGGTTGTCCAATTTTCAAAATTTTCAACAAAATTTTTTCAACTTGCTTTAATCTCAAATAACTTATTATTTCAAATTTCCATCTAATCATTTTTCTAGGTTTTATTGATAAAGTATATAAAAAAAAAAGAAGCAAAACAACTTTTTATAAAAATCAAAGCAAATATATCTTTTTAAAAAATTATTATTTAAACAAAATTTCAACTCTTCTCTACAACCATTACAAATCCTAATATAAAATATAATTAGAAAAAAGAATTATTCTATTTTTAAGTCGGTGTGTAGAACACATCATATAATACATGACAGTTTGAAAATAGAGTCTTTCTAAAAACTAGGGCTGCAAACGGGCCGGTCCGGTCCGGTCCGGTCCGGTCCGGCGATGGACCGAAAATTTTCGGTCCATTATTTTTCCGGACCGGACCGGACCGAACACCCAAAGGGACCGGACCGAACCGATAGCTATCGGTCCGGTCCGGTCCGGTCCGGTCCAGTCGGTCCGCCCTCTTTTTTTTTTTTTTTTAATAATTAATAAAAAAATTTATTTAAAATACTAAATTAAACTAAGTGACTTATTAATGTGGATTATGTAACAAACTCAATAAAAAAATATTTTATATGGTCAATGATAATAAATTAGATGAAAATTATATTATTAATTTATATAATTACTATATAATTAACTAATTGATATTATATATTTATTAATTCATAGAATATTAACAAGTGTTAATAGTATATTTAAAATTTTATATTATTAATAGTGATAGGTTAAATGAATATATATATAAAATATTGTTAATTTATAGAATATTAACAAGTATTAATAATATATTTAAAAATTTATATTGTTAATTGTACAATTATTATATATAAAATATATATAAAAAATATTTTTTTTTTTTAATTTTTCATTCGGTCCGGTCCGGTCCGGTCCGGTCCGAAAAAACTGTGGACCGTGGACCGGACCGAATGATTTCGGTCCTCTAAAATATGGACCGGACCGGACCGGTCTAAGTCTCGGTCCGGTCCGGTCCGGACCGAAACGGTCGGTCCGGTCGGTCCGTTCGGTCCGACCGGACCGTTAATCACCCCTACTAAAAACATTTATTCAATCTCCTTATCTACTTTCAAAAAATCCATAAGTGTCAAGATTTTTTTAAAAATATATAAAAATTTAATTAACATAACATGCTGAAAGGTTTCCAAAACAAGCACATTGCCAGCCTCATGAGGCCTCATTCTCATGATTAGAATTCTAAATGCAATTGTAAATTGTAAAACAAACCTTTTAACAGAATTCTCGAACAGCCAATCTTTGCGCTCCAACCAATTTCAGGGGTTTTCAACAAGTGATAAAAGCGATATAAAGTTGTAATCACGCTTATTAAAGACTCAACTATTGATCCAAAAGCCATAAGATTGTTGAATACTAATTTGGTTAAACTTTTAATCCTTAGGATCATAATATTGTGCTACGCTTCCGCATCGAACGTCCAAGACAGCCTACTCTATCGACATTAACCCGGTGGCAGTTCTTTTCTTTTTGGTGGCTTCACTCATCTATCAGTATTCAATAACTTAACACTATACCCATACAAAGTTCTAAGTCATTTTAATCCAGCCTATAGGTCGCCCCCTCCGTAACTTGAACTCCTGACGTGGTCCCTACTCTAATACCAATTGTTAAAGACCCAACAATTGATTTAAAAAGCCATAAGACCTTTTGATACTAATTTAGTTATATGGGCCAACATATAACCCCCATAACCATGTTGCCACCTGTGGATGCTCGAGGTGTTATGAAACCATAACCGGAGGAAATCTTGGCTCGTCGGATGAAGAAGCAAAAGAATTGACCTTTGGTGGAAGTATTGGTATGTTGGCATGGACAACGGGCCGATGATGCTTCCTCGAAGCCATACCCACCAGTTAAGCTTAGATTTCCCATAATGTGCTCTAATGGGGGAGGGATACTTGTAACAAGTTGCAAATAGAAAATAAATGCAAACAACACTAGTAATGGAATTGGTATTGAAAATAGATATGAATACAAGATAAATGCTCTCTTTGAGGGGAGCTCTTCCACATGAACAATGAAACAATAACTTTTTAGAATATTCTGGATGATCCTCCCTATCCCTTACTTGAGAGTATATAACCACCTAAAAGCAAAGGTACTGAAAGTAACTTACTTACAATCTGGCCCATGGGCCAATATGCAATAAGGGGATGCATAGATAATGAGATGAGATGAGATTTTTGTGAATAATAGAGAGATAATTTAACTTAAGTATTTATTGGATTTTAGGGAATGAGAGAGAAAAAGTTGAATAAAAAATATTCTTTAAAATATTGTTAGAATATAACTTTTTAATATTATTTTTGTTTTGAAATTTAAAAAAGTTGAATTATTTTTTGTTTTTTATTTGAAAGTTTGGGAAAATTATAATGATTAGTTTAAAAAATTTATAATGATTAGTTTGAAAATATTTATATTTAAATGAAATTTATGAAGAAAATGAGATGAGATAAAATGAGATTAGATTGAAATTGTTTCAAAACAAACCTTAATGCTATTACTAATTATATAAAAGGGAAAATAACGATAAAAGGGGCTCTAAAGCCCTTACGAGCCCACGGCCCACATCGATCTCTGTCAACTCTGGCCCACGAAATGCCACTTCCAGGTAGCTTCAGGCTAAGCGCTCCTTCACAGCTCTGCACAGCCCAAAATTTCTTCTCCTTCCCGAAAGATCTCTTATTTCACTCTTCCCATCTTCCCTATCGGTGTCTCACACGAGTCTTGACACTTCAATCGGCAATGGCTTCCGGTGAGTTCTTTTATATTCTTATATATATCTCTTTGTTTTGAGGTTAAAAATTCGCTCCAACGGACTGCTGGGTGGGGAAGAAACTCGATGAATAAGCAAGAATCTAGGTTTTTGAATCTCCGTTTTTTTAAATTTTTTTTTTTTGGGGCTGAAACAAACGAGGCAATGCTTCTTTTGAAGGAAAAATTCAAAATGATTCTAATAAGTAATTAATTAATTTTCTTGTTCTGTGCTTATGTAAACAATTTTCAGTGATGCAAAATGATTCTAATTATTGCGTATAAGATTTTCTTTATTATTAGTAGTCGGTCGGCATGAAACCACGTGTAACTCTCTTCAGTTGTGAGTTACATGTAGTCTTTTTATACTAATTTAAAACAATTAATGGCTAAATCCAATATGGCAGTATTGATCTTCTGAATTATTTACGCACAGCATCATTAACACTAATTATGGTTCATCACTGTAGACTGTATGAAATATAGATTCGCTTACCATGCACTCTTACCTTTTCCCTTTCTCTTTCTGCCTCTCTATTGGTATTGTTAAACTCCAATTAGGAATAGACTCATATGCTTTTAGAGATAAAAAAAAAGAAAGAAAGAAGAAAAATAAACTTGATTATGGATTTACTGTTCTCCATTTGATTAGATGCGGACATGGAGGATTACGGATTTGAGTACTCAGAAGAGGAGCAAGAAGAGCAAGATGTTGACATTGAGAACCAATACTACAATGCAAAAGGTATTTCCAATTGAATATTTTTGTAGCTGTTCTTATTTGCATTTCTGTATTAGGAAAAACGGTTTTTGGAATTTGAAATGCAGTTGGGACTGCAATAAAATTTAACTATAATATTTGAATGCGCGTTTCAAATTATTTTTGACAGGAATCTCTCCTTTGCGAATTTTCCATTTTAGTTCCAGAATTTGAATATTTTGACAGTATTGTTTTATTATTGACATGCTTTTAGAATGGCATGATGAGATGTTGGATTACCAGCCACTACGAAACCGCCGAGTAGTCATTTGAACTTTTAATAATCAACAAAAGTCTCTCTTGTTAACCTTTTAGTTTGTCTAATCACATTCATTGAATAGATATTTTACTGCAGCTGGTAAAAGATCACACAATTATTGGTGAAGGACATATCGATTGGGAAAGAGTAGTACTAGGATGGGTGACCTCCTGGGAAGTCCTTGTTTTGCACCCCTCATTTTTACTTATAAAAAAAAAATATTGGTGAAGGACATATCGATTGCTTTATTCAAGGCAATAAACTTTTGGAGGGGGTTATATAAATAGATGAATGAGGGAGTAGATAATGTCGACAAGGAACTGACCTACATTCCTACATTTTTTCGTTAGATAACTTAATCCTTTAAGAAAGAAGAGAGAAAAAGGTGGGGGGGGGTCATGTTTGTTTAAGACCATGAGCTCAATTGCTTTGGCTTGATAAGAAATATTTGGGACGTTAATGATTGGGAAATGGATGAAGTTAAGGCTTTGCTGGTTAAACTCTACAGTTCTAAGTTGGTGCTAGAAAGAGAGGTTAGCATGGTGTGGATTCCTACTGGAAATGCTATATTTTCAGTTTCTACTTATTACAGAATTTTGTCAAGCCAAAGTAGTTGTGTTTTTCCTTGGAAAAGTATATGGAAAGTGAAAGTTCCCTCTAAGGTTGCTTTTTTCTGTTGGGTGGCTTCTTTGGGCAAAGTTTTGACTACTGATAATCTTAGAAGGAGAGGTATGTTTATTGCTGATTGGTGTGTCATGTGTAAAAGGGATGAAGAATCTGTAAATCACCTTTTTCTTCACTGTGAAGTGACAAGATTCTTGTGGAATGAGGTTTTGAGTTGGACAGGATTACATTGGGTAATGCCTAGAGAAGTGGTGGATTTATTGGTAGGGTGGAAGGGTTTGAAGGGCTGAAGAAGGCGGCGAGGGTTTGAAAGATGATTCCTCCTTGTCTTATGTGGTGCATTTGGCTTGAGAGAAATGGGAGATGCTTCGAAGATAAAGAACGCTCTTTGGGAGATCTTAGGGTTTTTTTCTTGAGTACATTGAGTTCTTGAGCTAAAGCTTTTGTAATGGTGAATAATTTCCGGCTTCTGTTTTAGTTTTTTTGGTGTTAGTTTCTTTTTGTTTTTGGAAGTAGTAGGTGTTCCCTTTGTATACATCCTGTGTACTTGGGCTTATGCCTATTTCTTTGAATAAAATTATTACTTACAAAAAAAAAATAATTGTCAACACGTATTTTTTATAAGAAAGAATGAATTTTATTAATAGAATCTAGGCAAAGCCACTAGGGATGCTTGAAAAAGGAACTGCTAAGATCCATTGGGGACGCTTCTTGTCTTCAAAGTTTCGGTCATTTCTTTCCCACCATTTGCACCACATGAGTAAAATAGGGATTATCTTCCAAATGGTTGCGATTTGTACAACTTCATAAAGACTTCTCCAACTAGCAAGCAAATCGATTACCTTCTACCCTGCTAGCTCCATCCTGCTGAAGACGTCATCCCATAAGTATCTGGCAACCTCACGATGACGTAGCAAGTGGTCAAGCATCTCCCCACTTTTTTGGGACATACAACACTAGTCTATAAACAATGATATGCTGTTTCTGTAAGTTGTCCATGGTTAGGATCTTCCCCAAAAAAGCAGTCCATACAAAAAAAGCAACCTTAAGAGCATCCTCATTGGATTAGCAATCCCAAAAGTCAAATTTTGGTTAATATCACATACTTTGCCTTTTACCTATTCCATTCAAAACCTATTCCCACATTGGATTATCTATCAACTCTACTTATAAAAAAAAAAAAAAAAAGATTATCTATCAACTCTCTATATAATAATAAAATATTATTAATTTAACATTTTTTTTATCTAATTTATTTTTTTTCATATTTTGTAGTTCTACCGATCATATGTTAATTAATAATCATATTCTAATTAAATTATTGTTTAAACAATCATATCTAATGGCATTTTACGAGTTATCAGTTACTTCTAGTAAGGGACACAACAACAATAGTCAATATTTTTATAAATTATGAGAAGCATTTATCTCGATCTCCTATTAAAGCACATATTTATTTTCCCAAACGGAGATGAGGGGAGCTTGTTCAGTGATTCAATCAATTGATTCATCTTTTCTTGAAATGTACTTTATCAATTCAACATTAGATATCACAATCTAAGCAAATGAAATCCATTGTAGAATGCCATAATCAAGCTGAACATAACATGATGGGGAACATCACATAAATTTCGACATGGATTGAACAAGGAGGAGTAAAGATTCCACCTAAAATAGTATTTGGAGAATGAATCACAAGCACACAATTCATTTGCAACTCATTGAACAAGGAGAAGTAAAGATTCCACCAAAAACAATACTTGAGCCAACCCCAAGGGTTCACTCTCAAAGCATTTGGTTCCGATTTTAGCACCACACAAGTGTGCTTATAAACATCCATTGAACCACCTCCAATCTCACATCCATCACCATAAAACTGACAACCAGTCAGCCGTAAGAAAATGCTCTAACTAACTAGGTTTACAAAACTCCCATCAACCCATGAGATGCTTAGTGTAAATGTATTGGCCTCACACGTCTTCAGTACACATCCACACAATCACACACAACCCAAAGGTAACTATAGTCAAAATTATTTTATTTTTGTTTTATAACTAATAATTCTTCGTTGGCAATTGTCGTCAAATATGCTTCTTAATTGCTTAATTGGACAAGGACGGTTTCATAATTATTTATGATAAGAAGGCAGTTATGTGCTGGAAAGAATGAGAGAGAGATTTGAATTATTAACTACTTACATTAACTTCTACATTATGATCTATTTCTCTAGCTTGTTTAAATTTAGTTGGCGTATCCTTAACCAATTGCCCAATATGTAGCCTCGTCTTGTGCTTGTAAGTTAAAAAGATAGATATGAGGACTACTAAGATGGAAATTCATCATTCTATGATTTCCTTGAGAAAGATCAAGAGACTGATTTTTTTACAGTGTCATTTCCAAATAATAGAAAGATCATAGGGGCTGGATGAACTAACTGTGTTCGCAAGAACAAAGTATCCAAGTGACGAATACAAGTTTCTCACTCGTGGGTAGCCCAAGTGGTAAGGGTGAACTTGTGGGCATGAGCCCTATGTTACAGGTTTGATTTCCCCCGGGATCAAATTGCGATTTAAGTGGGAGGCCATGGCGGTGGGTTGTTGTGCTAGTCTCCCCGCGGGTTTAAGCTCCATGGGTGAGTCCTAAGAGCTCTGCCGTGTGGTGGTTCCCCCCATCATAAAAAAAAAAAAAAAAAAACATACATTACCTCAAAATTCCAACATTACAATGCTTCTTAGGTTGACCCCAACCCCAACACTTAACAAAAATAAAAAATAAACCAGCATATCCCTCATAACCAAGGCTTTATACAAGTGTTGCCCAAGAAAGCACTCGCTTTACAAAAGGAAGTCCTAAACTTGTGATTATGCATTCTGGGCCTTGATATTATAGATTAGTTGTAACGCCCCAATGGAAGGTCCAAACCACATGGCCTATACTCTAAAAGGACTAGTCAATGATACAATTAGAGCCCCATTGGAACCTTATAAAGAGCAAGAACTTCTCCTTCCCAAGCAATGTGGGATCCCATACACCACCTACCCTTATCCATATCATATGGGGTATCACAATCTACCCCCCTTAAATTCCCGACGTCCTCGTCGGGCCTGTCCATTATAGGTGGCACGGCTCAAGTCCCACATTTCTGGTTGGGATAGGCTCTGATACCATTTGTAACGCCCCAATGGAAGGCCAAACCACATGGCCTATACTCCAAAAGGACTAGTCAATTATACAATTAGAGCCCCATTGGAACCTTATAAAGAGCAAGAACTTCTCCTTCCCAAGCAATGTGGGATCCCATACACCACCTGCCCTTATCCATATCATATGGGGGTATCACATTAGTGCTAGTTAAAACCCAATTTATTTAAATCCTAAGATCAAGAATTGCCTCCCAAACATATTCCTGGAGACCAAAATTTGAACGCAAGAAATCAATTCAATGAAACCGCACCCAAATTCCCATAGAATCCAGCCAATATGTATGATTAATTTGTTACTTATGCATAAAGTAAATGCACTTTATGGAATGAGTTATTTGCAAGGGTAGACATTACTTGGGTAATGCCTCAAGTGGTGGATTTCTTGGCTAGTTGGCAAGGTGTTGCGGGATGTGGAGGCAATAAAGTTGAATGGAGGATGATTCCTTTGTGTTTGTTTTGGTGTCTATGGCTGGAGAGAAACAGGAGGTGTTTCGAAGATTGTGAATGCACAATGGGGCAATTTAGGGATTTTTTTTTCAGCACTTTAAATTTTTGGGTGAACAATCTAGTGATGGACATGAATTTTTGTAATGCTTTTTAATTTCTACTTTTCTTTAGCTTGTATTTTTTTTTAATATGTAATTTGTTATAATATATTAATAGAATAGGCATAGCCGAGATACACAAGAAGTATACAAGTGATTACACCTATTTAGCCAGAAGAAATAGAAAAGAGAAAGTCATGAAAATCGTGGCCATTAAAATCTACAGATCTGGCCCAAGAAAATAAAGTGCTGACAACAAGCAATCTAATCTCCTCCATAGAGCATTCCCGATCTTCAAATATCCGGTCATTTCGTTCTTGCCAAATGCACCAAAGAATACATATAGGAATCATTTTCCACACGTCTGAAATTTGTGGAAGACCACCAAGGTTTGACTAGCATGCCAAAAGTTCCACTACTGTCGTAGGCATAACCCATGCTAGCTCTAACTGCCTGAAAATGTCTACCCATAACGCTCTAGCAATCTCACAATGTAGTAAAAGATGGTCCATAGTCTCACTATTTTGTTTACACATACAACACCATTCCACCACTATCATCTCTCGTTTCCGTAGATTATCCATCGTTAAAATCTTCCCCAAAGATGCAGTCCAAGCAAAAAATGCTGAATGAGGAGGAGCCTTATTTCTCCTTATCTTTTTCCATGGAAATTGATTATTCTGCGGTAATGTGAGGGCCTTATAGAAAGAGCGAACATAAAATATACCCTTTCTAACAGGTGTCCACCATAAAGAATCAGCTCCTTGGTTACTTGGTCTCTTGGAGTATAATAGTTGGAAGAACTCTACAAAAGTACTGATTTCCCAATCTTGGGCCGCCCTAGTGAAGTTTACATTCCATTGGATTGAATCCCTATCTATCATAATAATGTCTGCCAATGATGCTTCCTTCTCACAGGCAAGTAAAAACAATGTGGGGAATGAGCCCTTGAGAGCCCTATCTCCGCATATCGTACCAAAATTGGGTTCTAGAACCTCTCCAAACATTATTCTAGTATGAAGAGCAAACACTCCCCACCCTCGTCTAATGTGCTTCCATAATCCCACTCCATAGACCCCGTGCACCTCCTGAGTACACCATCCCCCCCGCGCACCTCCATATTTGTGAATCTGTGATCAATCACCAACTTCCATAGCGCTTCATGTTCCGTATTGTATCGCCAGAGCCATTTTCCAAGTAGAGCTCAGTTGAACAACCTCAGATTTCTAATTCCCAAACCACCAGAAGAGATTGGGGAACAAATCTTGTCCCACTTGACCAAGTGGAATTTAAATTCTTCCCCGATTCCCCTCCAAAGAAAATCACGATGCAAATTTTCAATGCGTCCACACTCGCAGGAATGGGAAACAAAGATAAGAAATAAGTAAGTAGATTGGAAATAGTGTTTTTGATAAGAGTCATCCTACCCCCTTTCGACAGATACAAACTCTTCCAACCTACCAATTTTCGTTCAATCTTTTCAATAACTGCATCCCAAATGGTTTTCGCCCCGGAGGCAACCCCCAGAGGAAGTTCCAGATTATTCATAGGGAGTGACGACACCTTACAACCAAGAGTGTTAGCCAACATATGGATATTACGAACATTACCAACTGGAACCAGTTCTGACTTGGATAGATTCACTTTCAAACCGGACACAGTCTCAAAACAAAGTAGAAATGCCCTTAATGCTTGAATCTGGTTGAGTTCTGCCTTGCAAAAGACTAAGGTGTCATCTGTAAACAATAAATGAGAAATGTGGAGAGTGCCTCGATGATTATCACCAACCAAAAAACTAGCCAAGAACCCACTATTGACCAACGCTGAGATCATTCTACTGCAAGCCTCCATGACTATAACACAAAGGAGAGGGGACAAAGGATTCCTTTGTCTAAGACCACGGGAACCACTAAAAAAAACCAACCGGGATCCCATTTACCAAAACTGAGAAGTGCGTTGTCGAAATGCACCACCTAATCCAAGAGCACCATCTCTCCCCAAAACCACACCTCCCAAGCAAGTACAACAAGAATTCCCAGTTAACATGATCGTAAGTTTTCTCCATATCCAACTTACACAAAAGACCCAGATTGCCCATTTTAACCTACTATCAAGGCATTCATTGGCGATAAGTACTGAGTCTAATATTTGTCTTCCTTTAACAAATGCGTTTTGAGGTTTCGTAATGAATCTCCCCAAAACTCCTCCTAAACGATTTGCAAGCACTTTGGAAATGACTTTATATACCCCATTCACAAGACTAATTGGCTTGTAATCCTTTATTCCGATGGCCCATTCTTCTTGGGAATAAGTGCAATAAAAGTAACATTTAGGCTTTTCTCAAATTTCCCACATGAAAAAAATTCATGAAATACCTTCATTAAGTCCTCATTCACCACTTCCCAGCAAAATTGGAAAAAACCCATAAAAAATCCATCTGGCCCCAGTGCTTTGTCTTTAACCATCTTTCTCACCACTTTGTGGACCTCAGCCTCCTCAAACGGCCTCTCCAACCAATTTACATCTTGTTGCTGTATGGACTCAAAATCTATCCCATCAATTTACGGTCTCCACCCAAGAGGCTCAGTAAACAATTACTCAAAATAACCAGCAATATGTTCTTGGATCATAGGAGCCTCAGTGCAGACAGATCCATCAATAGACATCATCTCAATGGCATTCGTTCTTCTATGAGAATTAGCCACTCTATGGAAGAACTTCGTGCTACGATCACCTTCTTTCAACCACAAAGCTCGGGATTTTTGCTGCCAAGAGATCTCCTCCAATAGGGTAGCCCTCTCTACTTTTGAAAGCAATTCTTTCTTCCGAACACGCTCCTCCGAACAGAGAACCCATCCCTTCTGAGCCCTTTCTACCACCTGAAGCTCCTCTAAAAGTGATTTCTTACGGTTGCCAATATCTCCAAAAGATTGATCGTTCCAAAGCTTTAAATCATTTTTTAAAGCTTTCAATTTACTAGCAAAAATGAAACTAGGTGTGCCTTGGATCTGATAAGAGGACCACCATTGTCTAACCCATTTCAGAAATCCTTCAGTTTTTAACCACATGTTCTCGAACTTAAAATACCTCCGACCTCCTTGAATAACCCCACAATCCAACAATATGGGGAAGCGATCTGAGCAAAGGCGTGGGAGTCTTTTCTGACATAACTCTGAGTAGCAAGATTCCCATTATGGGGAAACTAAGAATCTATCCAATCTAGACCATGAATGGTTATTGGACCAAGTGAATGCACCGCCCATGAGTGGAAAATCCACCAACCCCAATTCAGAGATAAAATTCGAGAAGCTCAACATTGCTGGCCTGAAGTTGCTTTCACCTGATCTTTCACTTGGAAATCTTAAGACATTGAAGTACCCACCTATACACCATGGTAAATCCCATAAGCATGTAATCCGGAAAGCTCCTCCCATAGTAAATTCCTGTTGCTGTCCAGTGTTGGTCCATAAATTCCAGTAAAAGCCCATCTAAAATTATCCTCCACATTATGAAAAGAACATGCCACAGTGTGCTCCCCGATAAACTCCTCCATTTTATTTACCACACATCTATCCCACAATAGAACTCCACCCGACGCCCCCACCTAGGGAAGATTTTTTTTTTTTTGATAAGTAATAATCTTTATTGATGTGAATGAAATTAGGCGATGCCCAAGTACACAGGAAATATACTAAGAGAGGCACCTAATTACATTCTAGTAGACTAGAAAGAAGATAAAAACTCATGAACATTCTCTCCCTTCTATACAATAGTAGAAAACCACTGGAAAATAGAGAATACAAAAAAGTTCCAGATTTCCCCCATTGCACGCTTCTTGTTATTAAAACATCTGTCATTCCTTTTCAACCATAAACACCACATTAAGCACAAAGGAATCATCCGCCACATGGCTGCTAATTGGACACTACTATGAGGCCTATTCCAGCATGCTAATAGGTCCACCACACTCTTGGGCATAATCAACTTAGCCCAGCTCTACTAAGAATACCAGCCCAAAGCTCCCCAGCCACCTCACAATGTAAGAGCAAGTGATCTACCGATTCTCCACTCTTTTTACACATGTAGCACCACTCCATGATCGCCATACCTCGTTTTCTTAAATTGTCAACCGTCAATATCTTCCCATGAGCAGTTGTCCAAGTAAAAAAAGTAACTTTAGAAGGCACTAAAACCTTCCATATACTCTTCCATGGAAAGAAAATGGGCTGTAGGACTGTCAAAACCTTATAGAAAGATTTAATAGTAAACTTCTCTTTCCTCGTGTGAGTCCACAACATACGGTCTCCCCCCATTGGCCCCTAGCTTTGCTGAATATAAGTAACTGTAAAAATCTGCCAGCTCTTCTAATTCCCAGTCCTGAGCATTTCTTGTAAAAGTGACATTCCAAGTGACCATCCCATTGGCACGACATAGAACTTCTGAAACTGGGGCTTGCTGATTTCCAGCCAAATTAAAAGCAACTGGGAAAGCCAGACAAAGAGAACTCTCCCCACTCCATACATCGAACCAAAAGCGGGTACGTGTTCCATCACTCACCTCAAACTTAAGATGTTTTTCAAAGGTATTCCACCCCTTCCTTATGAATTTCCACAGACTTACTCCGTAAGACCCCCTACCCTCCTTAGAGCACCATCCCCTCCACTCACAACCATACTTATGATCAATAACCTCTCTCCACAGCGAATTCCCTTCCTTATGATTAGGGGTGTAAACCGGTCGGTCCGGACCGGAGAAACCGACCGGACCGACCGGTTCGGTCCGGACCGGACCGGACCGACCAAATGCATGGTCGGTTTCGGTCCATTGAATGTGAAAGTTTCGGTCTTCGGTCCGGTCCCGGGGTGGAGATTTCTCGGACCGGACCGGACCGGACCGACCGAATAATTAAAAAAAAAAAATTATATATATTATTTATATAATAATTATACAATTAACAATATAAAATTTTAAATATGTTATTAATACTTGTTAATATTCTATAAATTAACAATATTTTATATATATCTTAATCTAACCTCTTATTTAAATATGTTATTAACACTTGTTAATATTCTATGAATTAACTAATATATAATATCAATTAGTTAATTATATAGTAATTATATAAATTAATAATGTAATTTTCATTTAATTTATTATCATTGATCATATAAAATATTTTTTTTATTGAGTTTGTTATCTAATCCATATTAATAAATCACTTAATTTAATTTAGTATTTTAAATAATTTTTTTTTATTAATTGATTTAAAAAAAAAATATGCCGGACCGAATGGACCGACCGGACCGGACCGGACCGATAACTACCGGTCCGGTCCGGTCCCTATGGGGTGTTCGGTCCGGTCCGGTCCGGTCCGATGATGGACCGAAAATATTCGGTCCATCACCAGACCGGACCGGACCGGACCGGACCGACCGGTTTACACCCCTACTTATGATACCTCCACAACCACTTCCTTAAGAGTGCCTTGTTGAAAACACACAAGTTTCATACCCCTAACCCCCCATTCGCCAATGGACAGCTCACCCTTTGCCAACTCACAAGGTGAAATTTGAATTCCTCCCCCATTCCACCCCACAAAAAAGCTCTAAACAACTTTTCTATCCGGTTTGCCACACCCACCGGTAATGGAAATAGAGAAAGATAGTAAGTGGGAAGGTTGGAAAGAGTGCTTTTGATAAGGGTTAATCTCCCCCCTCTCGATAGATATAGCCGTTTCCATCCTGAAAGTTGTTGCTCAACCTTCTCTACCACCTCATCCCAAATGCTCTTTGCTTTGAAAGACGCCCCTAAGGGGAGTCCAAGATATTTCATAGGGAGAGAGGCAATTTTGCAACCTAGTAACTCCGCTAAAGAGGCTATATTGTTCACCTCCCCCACCGGAACCAGCTCCGACTTCCCCAAGTTCACCTTGAGTCCCGAAACAGTTTCGAAACACAACAAAACTGCCCTTAAAGCTTGAATCTGGCCACTTACAGCATCACAAAAAATGAGCGTATCATCTGCAAAAAGTAAATGCGAAATGGAGCTGGTATTACTATTGCTGCCCACTGAAAAACCAGCAAGAATTCCTCCCCTTACAGCGGCCTCCACCATACGACTCAATGCCTCCATTACAATGACAAAAAGGAACGGGGATAGTGGATCCCCTTGTCTCAAACCCCTGGAAGATTGAAAAAAACCACAAGGTCTTCCATTGACTAGGACCGAAAATCGAGCAGTTGGGACACAATGTTTAATCCAAGCACACCATCTATCCCCAAAACCACATCTTCTAAGCATATAAAGGAGGAAATCCCAACATATATGGTCATAAGCTTTCTCCATATCGAGCTTGCAAAGAACCCCCGGGGTGCCCTCTCGCAACCGACTATCCAAGTACTCATTAGCTATCAACACTGAATCCAGGATTTGCCGACCCTTTACAAATGCATTTTGAGGTTTGGAAATGAGTTTGTCCATAACCAAACTCATACGATTAGCTAACACCTTTGATATGATTTTATAAATCCCCCCTACCAAACTAATAGGCCGGAAGTCTTTCAATTCATATGCATCGGCTATTTTCGGAATGAGAGCAATGAAAGTGGCGTTTAGTGACTTCTCAAACTTTTGACTAGAATGAAAAGCATGGAAAATCTGCATCACTTCCTCCTTCATAATGTCCCAACTCTCCTGAAAGAAAGCCAAAGAGAAACCATCCGGACCGGGTGCTTTGTCTCTGCACATACTTTTCACCACGAGATGCACCTCCTCTTCATCAAAAGGCCTCTCCAACCATCCAGCTACATCCAAATCCAGTTGAGCAAAGGGTAAACCATCTAGTTTGGGACGCCATTTTTCTTTTTCAGCAAGGAGATCCTCATAATACTGCACTATGTGATCTTGGATTTCTTCGGAAGAATGTAAACACACTAGAACTGGAATGGAGTACTTCAATGGCATTGTTGCGCCTATGTGAATTAGCCACCTTGTGGAAAAACTTAGTACATTTATCCCCCTCCTTCAACCAAAGTGCCCTTGATTTTTGCCTCCAAGATATTTCTTCTAGCAGCAATACTTTCTCAATTTCTGTCACCACCACTTTCTTCCGTAATAAAGAGTCTGCATTAACTACCCCTTCCTCCAAAGCCTGCAGCTCATCCCAAAGGATATTTTTCTGCACTTCCGTATGTCTAAATTCTTCTTTATTCCACTTCTTCAAGTCATACTTGAGGCTTTAAGTTTACCCTCCACTATGAAACTAGGGGTACCCTCAAAAGAATAATTGTCCCACCAAACCCTTACCTTATCCGCAAATCCTTCAACTTCCAACAACATATTCTCAAATTTGAAGGAATGTCTACCCCCACGAATACCACCACAATCAAGCAAAATTGGGAAATGATCGGAACAAACACGTGGCAGCCTTTTCTGACATAGGTTCGGAAAATGCGTCTCCCAAGAAGAGGAGACTAGAAATCTGTCCAGCCGGGACCCCCCTCGGCTATTGGACCAAGTGTAGGCTCCCCCCAACCAGCGGAAGATCCACAAGATTCAGATCAAAGATCAACTTTGAAAAGGCTTCCATTGCCCCTGACGACGTAGAGGCCCCTGCCCTCTCACTAGGGAACCAAACAATATTAAAATCTCCACAAAAAACCTAGGGTAAATCCCATAAGGAGTGAAGACCTGCCAATTCCTCCCACAAAAAGCGTCTATCTCTTTCTACATTTGGCCCATACACACCCGCTAAAGCCCACAACCACCCATCCTCAATGTTCCTAAAAGATACAGCCATTGTGAATTTCCCCATGCAATCCTCGACCATCTCCACCACTCGCTTATCCCACATTACCAACACACCTCCCGAAGCCCCCGATGAGGCTAGAGAACACCACCCCACAAAGGAACAGCCCCACAAGCTTCGAATTATGTATCTATCAACACCACACAACTTAGTCTCTTGAAGGCATACAATGTCAGCCTTCCAACTCCGAATGAGGGATCTAATACGGAGACGTTTATTCACGTCATTGATCCCCCTTACATTCCATGAGAGGATTTTAGGTTTCATTAAATAACGAAGTTCCCTTACCCTTCAACCTCTCCCTCCCCACACTTCCCTCCTTGTTGTCGTAATTAATAGAGCATTTGAGACGTTTCAACTCCCGGTCCCATTTCACTGCTGATTTCAGAACCGTAGGTCTCCCTGCCTCCATCGCAATCAACAGGGCCTTAAACTGTTCTTCATACCCAGCAAATGAAATTCCCACACACTCTTAAACTTCCTCTACTTTTTTTAACAGCCAATCGTCTATTATATTGTACACTGGCTTTGGAGAAATAATACGTAATGGGATAGGACTTTCCAACTCATCCTTATCGCCCTCAAAGCCGCTGCCCATGAGCTGATCCATTGGTTGGACCATAGAATCAGCCTCCTTCAACACCATTGAAGATGACCCAGTACCCCCATTGATCCCCCCTTCCATATCCACCACCCACAAATTCCGAGTGTTACACCCCTCATCCACCTCCCCATCCTCCAAAGTTTTCCCAACAGGCTCATCATTTTCGACCTCCACTGCCTTCAGAGCCGCTTCTGCCACTTCCGCCGACATGGGCAGTACCTGAGCTACTCCTGAGCCTTCGACGGTGGTCGGCGACGTGATCTGAGCGTACCCTGACGTCGCAGGGGCATCGGTTACCTCTGTCGCACCCAACGTTACAGGTCCCGATATTAGATCCGCGACCATCGCCCCTGAAACTTCACTCCCCAGTGGACAGAACTGCTGCAATAACGTCAGAGAGACCTCAGAGCCCTCCGTTGCATCTTTCTGTGCTAGTTCCGATGAGTGAGCACCTCGACATCCTCCGTCAACCTCCATCGCACCTTTCTCCCCTGTTTCTCGGAGCTCTGCCACTGTTTCCAGCACCCCAGATGTCGACAGGAGACCCACCCCCTTTGACGGCGGCCCCTGGTCCATTGTCGGCGGTGGGTGTTGAGGCCCACCCGACGACGATGGAGTTTCGGCCCTTGGAGGCCGACGTCTCCAAGTAGCCTCCACGGCCTGCCGCTTGACAGGCTGGGCCTGTTGAGCCGTGCAGGGGGCTTGGTGGGCATACCCTGGCCCATATGCAGAGAGGCCTTTTCCTTTGGAACAAAGCCCGTCTTCCAGCCCCAAGCCCAACTCCCTCCAACCCCCCTCCTCAACGCTGTGTTTCACTATCTCCATATTACTCTGCAGAGTACTTATTTGAGCCTGCATATCTGACAAGAGACGAACCATACTTTCCTTGTCAAGGCCATCACGTCCCCTGCCATCCTCCCCACTCCTCTGCACCCCAACCAAACCACCATCCCTCCCACACATGTCAGGACTAGAACCCAGTCTAACAGTACCTCGAGCAATGTCCAGGTAGCTCGGTTTCTGTAAAGCTACCATGCTGCTGCTGGAATGATGAGGCAGCACTGCCGTCGACTGGAGGTGTTGAGGCAGCACCTCCCTCAACACCTCCATCAACCTCCTCCATCCAGCTCCCTCACGATCCTCAGGAATGAAAATACAGTTCCGACGACCCCCCTGTTTATATTTCACCAATGCCATAAATGCTCCTTGAGGATTGGAACATCGTTGAGCTATGAATCCCCTATCTCCTTCCCGATGAGCTGTGTAGAACTCTCTTTTCCTTAACTTCAAGCAGTCGTCCAGTGCCTTGATAAACCAACTTGTTGCAGCTGAACCCAAGTGCAGTTTTTTTACAAACTTCCAACCACGTTCAGTGATAAGCACCCCAGAACCATCTCTCACCACCACAAAAGACTTAAGTTCACTGAAAACAACATTCGAAGCTACCATCTTCCTATTCATACCCTCACCCATCTTAATCAACAAAACTACAGAACCACTCAACATAAATCCAATCAACATAAGAACAACTCCATAAAATTCTCACAAAGCTCTTGGAAATGAATTCCATCTTGGTTTCCTGCATACAAACAATATCTGCCTTCCATTCCTGAAGCAAATTTTTTATTCTCAGGCATTTGTTAGCATCATTTAGCCCATGGACATTCCAAGATAAAATCTTGGGCTTCATATAGAGAAAGATGGCCCCCTCCCTTTAGATCTATCTTTGCATGTGCTGCCATCATAGTCAATTGAGCAAGAGAGTCTATTGAGTTCCCTCTATTTTTTAGAAACATAATTCTTGAGTTGAGCATGAACTCCTTAAGTGTCCTCTAGCAACGCCAAGAATTGATCCTCAGAGCCCTGGCATTCAATCCCCACACTGTGTTGAATTTCCAAAGCCTTATTAATAACCCATTTTGACACTACAGGTTGACAAGGCACCCCTTCCAAATCCTCGGGAAGGACATTATCGGCATATACACGCAACAAATCCAACGCTGACGATGGTGCCACCTCTGAGACAGTTTCCAGTTCTGTCAACAGCTCCACTTTTGATGGGTCTTCCACCCCAATCGCTAGAGGTGGTGTCTCTACCAAAACCGACATCATTTGTAGACCCCTGTCCACCCTAACCTCAGAATCCAGTGATGTTTCGGTACTTTCCTCCTGAAGGACCTTCGCTGGTGATGGAATCTCCTGGAACACTCCAACCCCAACCTCTGTGCTTACCATCGACTGATTCTATCCACAAAACAGAACCGGAGAACTGGCCCCCACCTCTATATTGGGTTCAGACACTACCTCCAGCACAACCATTGCTGGAATATTCATCGCAACCGTGGGTGAAGACTTGGCATGAGGCGACTCTGTCTGAGTCAAAGTCGTCGCCGTAAATTGGTTCTCGATGATCGATGGGCTTGCTCCACTTCTAGCCCTAATCTGCCAAACTGCGGGCTTAAGCCACCTTGTCTTGATCCACCCTTAAACCCTTTAGCTTGTATTTAGGTGTATTCTCATGTATACTCTTTATGTACTTGGGCTATGCTTATTTACTTGGAATAAAATCTCTTATTACCTATAAAAAAAAAATGCAAGAAAATAACCCCACAATATTTCCCAGGAAAATCCATATGAGAAAACCGAGATAATGGAACTCACAGCTTGCCCTGGAGCTTGGGCGTGACCTTGGGGGTGCCAATCGTGTTGATGAGCCTCTAAAACGTGGAAACAATGGTGTCGATCTGGAAGATCCCGGAGGCAATGACTTGAGTGGAGTCTTGCTTGCCATTGATGCGGTCTCGCTTCGAAGTGAAGGGGCAGCCAGCCTTGATATCTTGGAACATTGGGAGTTTACAATATCCATGGCCATGGCTCTCAATGGGGAAAGTTTTCAAGCACGTGATAGGCTAGTGGCCATCACATTGTAAGTATAACGGTTATGCTTGTACCCAGATTGATTTGAGGCCCAAGTAAAGAAAACATGAGCTATTTCCCAACTCTTTAGGCTAGTTAACACACTCAACCACTTGGGTGGTCAGTCTTGGTGCTAGATTCTCAAATTCAGGATCGTCTGGGGAAAAGTGTCACTTGGTGAAGATTGAAACGAGGCCATCGGTGATGCTGGTGAGGTCCAAAGGAAAAGATGCGTTATTGTTGGTTTTGGTGCATATGAG
This sequence comes from Juglans regia, assembly GCF_001411555.2. Taxonomy (NCBI): domain Eukaryota; kingdom Viridiplantae; phylum Streptophyta; class Magnoliopsida; order Fagales; family Juglandaceae; genus Juglans; species Juglans regia. Next base: position 20,664,641 of record NC_049903.1, read on the forward strand.
TCTTTGGGAATGCGAAGCATGAGAGCGTCTTAGTGAAGAAAAGTGAATTCATAGCATGGTCTGATGGGTTTTAATTGATTTGCAAAGATTTCTATGGAGTCGTTTGATTCTTACTGGTGCCAAGGAGGAGGAGCTAGCAACAGAGAAGATGGTGACGGGGCTTTGGTTTGAGAAGTAGCTCCTTTTGGAGCTTGAAACTGCAACCAATGGAGGAGGGAGGAGCCTGTGACAGAAGAGGAGCTGGAGAGAAAAAAGGAGAAGAAGGCTGCCGTGTGGGAAAGAAGAAGAAGCCGCAGGAAAGAAACTAGCTGGACGAAGTAGGGTTGAGGAAATGATATAAAATTATATGACCTTGCTACAGTAACAAGTCATATTTGTAGATTGGGATGGCGTTACTGCAGCTCATGGGCTGGATGGCCTTAAGTTGGCTAATCCAATGTAGTCCTATTTATTTTATGGCCACATTAACTAAATAAAGAGCTGGACTGGCATTTGGCTAAATGCCAATGCTCTAAGCTGTGCCTTAACTCTTCCAAATGTTCCTTCAAGAGAAAAGTGAGTCGTCCCAATGGGTAATGACTTTGTAAAAGAGTGAATAGAAAATCTCCCTTGACCACAGCAATAGCATCGTATCAACTCCTTGTATTCTTATCCCCATGGAATACAATAAGTTGAAAAATTCTGAACTAGTGTTAACTTCCCAATCATGAGCTGCCCGGGCATGTATGATGTTTGCCAAGGCTTAGGAGACACATTAGCCTTAAAGTATGACAGTGGAAGTGCCTTTCGCATATATTTTTAACCAATGTTTATAGAAATTTTTAATGATGGCTACCGGAGAAATGACTCTCTCTCTCCCCCCCCGCCCCCACCCCGCGATTTCCTCTTGGGGTTGAAATCGCATAATTATTATACATATTGTAGCTGTTTGTTCGTTCCCTAGTAATGCTGATATCCTTTTTTCTTTTTCTTCTGGTCAATATTTCCAGGTCTGGTTGAATCTGACCCTGAAGGTGCATTGGCTGGTTTTGCTGAAGTAGTACGCATGGAAGCAGGGAAGGCGGAGTGGTGAGCATATTAAATATTGGAATTCCCTGTGCTTATGTTTATGTGAGAGAAAAATAAATTAGAAATAGAACATTTATAAGTGTTCCAAATTTTCAAAAAATTGTCTTGTTGTCTATAGTCATATACCTCTAGCTTTATTGATACAAATGTGCTTTTGTGCTTGTTCCAATAGTTTTCTGCTCTCTCTCTCTCTCTCTCTCTCTAAGAGAAACAGGAAGATGCACTTGAACATGAGGGTATATTGGGGAAATTTCTAAAGAATTAGGTTCTAATATTTAAAATATCAATACATTTGATAGAAATGCCGAAATGCAATCATACAAAGTCCGGAAGAATATGTATGTAAGGCTAAGATGCAGTTGTATCCTCTGTTGTTTGCATCAATTATAATTACACTAATTTTTACAAGAACAACTTTGTTGCATCCGTTTCTTATTTTTATTTGATTTGTAAGAAACTTTTTTTCTATATGTAGCAATTTAAACTTTATTAATGAACAAATGAGTGTTATCCTAACAAACATGATGAATACGTGAGAAACAGCAAACAAGAAAGAGAAAAAAGAGCACAAAATCTTGGAACTGGGAGTAGTAGAACTGAAATGGGCAATAATCCAATGGTAAATGGTTCTACAGAAGAAATCTTTTGAGTTCCTCCACCATCATTTCGCTGTCCTCCGAACGCAAATCATTCATTTCTCTCCAAATATAACACAATGTGCAAGACTAGATCATCTTCCAGAAAACTGCATTTGGAGAATAATAAAACTTTTTTTTTCCAGCAAGTTAGGCCACCACTCGTTGGCCAATCGATGAACCGCACCATATAGAAACTCCCAAACACACCCTAAATGTGCAACAAGCCTCAATGCCAAACAGAATTGGATGAGGGATATTTAGTCTACCTATCAAAAAAAAAAAAAAGAAAAAAAAAAGAATTGGATGAGGGATATTTAGTCCTCCATATGGTCTGGAGATTGGTTGCGAGTGATCGAGCAAGATGATGAGAGCAGGGACAATTTTGGTTGAAGTGAGCAAAATAGCTGGTGTAGGTGCATTCATTGAAGATTTAGTGGAGATCAAATTATAAGCCTTGCGTAATCTGTGTTGAAGTTTTGATTGTTGTGTTGCCCATAATCCTGCTTTAAGTGCTTACCAGTTCTTAGCATCCTTCAAAGATCAAGTTAATGTTATTTTATTTTTGCAACTTAAATTTGTAATTATTTTTATCAATTGTCAATATTTCTTATATAGAAATGTTTGAATAATTAAACTGCTATTTGAAAAGGGTTGCTTTGATAAGGTTGAAGATGTTTCTACTAATATCATTGTTTGATATGCTGGCAACAACTAGTAGAATATCCACTTAATATTCGGACTTCTGGACCCTTGCAACTTTAGATCCTAAACTAATAAAAAAAAAACTTTAGATCCTAAACTTTCTGCATTTATTTTGTATACTAACTGTGTGCTGATTGTGCCCCTTTCTCTTGTATAGATTTCTTTATAACGTGAATGTTTCCATCTTTTCTTGTAAGTTGCTTTCTATATTTGAACCCATGGTTTCTTTGCTGGTTCAATGGCCCACATAGTTAAACACTATCTTAATAATTTCTTGGTTTTTTTGGGACTTAGAAATCATTACGTATTGTGAATGATTTTCCTGTCTGGTTTGTCAGGGGATTTAAGGCTCTAAAACAAACTGTCAAGTTGTATTATCGGTTAGGAAAGTATGAACAAATGATGCAAGCTTACAGGGAAATGTTGACTTACATTAAGTCAGCAGTGACGCGAAATTATAGTGAAAAATGTATAAATAGCATCATGGATTTCGTTTCTGGGTCAGCTAGTCAGAACTCTGGGCTTCTGCAAGAGTTCTACCAGACAACTCTGAAGGCCCTTGAAGAGGCCAAAAATGAGGTTGGAAGTCATCTTCTACCAGTCCACAATGAATTTAAGGAGTGCTAGTTTTGAATGTATTACTTTCATGCTGTGCAGAGGCTGTGGTTTAAAACAAATCTCAAGCTTTGCAAGATTTGGTTTGACATGGGTGAATATGGCCGAATGAGTAAGGTATTGAGATGATTCTGATTTTGTACTTCAGTTTTCTGTTATGCATGTTGGATGTAGCAAATAATTTCTTGGACATAGATTTTGAAGGAGCTTCACAAATCTTGTCGAAAAGAAGATGGTACAGATGACCACAAGAAAGGAACCCAACTTTTGGAAGTATATGCAATAGAGATTCAAATGTACACTGAGACCAAGAATAACAAAAAACTCAAGGTCAGGGTTCTGAAGTTTTACTTAAATCAGAGAATTTGTGACGTTTTTTTTTCTGTTCAGTCATATGTTTGATCATGTCTTTCAATGATTTTGATGAGTTTGCCTGTGGTTAAATCGTGGAAAAGGTTTGAAATGGAAATATAATATTAATGTTTCTTTCATAATATTTGGACAATTTGTGCCTTAATGTTCGTTGGTGTGTGCAACAAATTCTGACTCATAAAAAAGAAATGAAGAAGTTAAATGAGAAATGTGAAACCATTGACATACTGTAAAAATATGGAGGAATATGGTTATACTATTGAAAAATGACAGTAAATTCAAATCCTGCTGGTTCGTGGAAGCATCAATACGATCCTCTAGGCACATGATTACTGAATTCATATCATACGGCAATTAAGAATAACTAACTTGTTATCCTTGAAAAAAGAAAAGAGAAAGGAAGGATAGATTTCCTATTTTTTAAAGGATACAGGATGATTTAGTTTCAATTTTGTCATTTGGACCCTAAATTCTTCTTGATAATTATTAAAAAATATTTTTACACAGAATTCTGAACTTTCCTCCTTTGGTTTGGCATCCATATATTTCGTTCTTTATGACAACTTTATGGAAATTGTTAGTTGAAAATTCCCATAGTTGTTAAGAACTTCTATCATGCCAAATGAATAGAAATCATGCAGTGGGATTAGTTTAATTCATAAGCTTGTAGGGCCATCATGAGTGTTCATCCTTTTAAACTATTTCCTTGCCTACACTAGCATTTAAGGATGGGTTAATAAATAATATTGTACTGATATGAAAGTCTATTTCGATAAATAAATAGGGAAGACTTTTATAATAGAGATTGCTACTAGGGCTGAGCAAAAATCCAAAAATCTGACTCTGCTCTGACTATGACCAAACGGAGTTGGAGTCGGTTTGTTTTTTTAATATTTCAGTTGGAGGTGGACGGAGGTGTAGCTGGACCGACTCCGACTTTATGCTCCGACTCTGACTCTGAATTCGACTCCGATATTGTACATATGTTATAAAAATATGTATTTATCTATATATTATCATATATACTAGTATAGTTATATAGTTATATAACTAGAACTTATATAGTTAAATTCAATAATATACTAGTATGAGCTAATTATTATAAAATAATATATTTATACTATAATATAAATAGACTAATGATAGTTTAGTATATGTAAATATCATAGCATTACTACCAAACATAATCAAGTATAGAAATAAATTAGACGCTAGTATTTAAATAAGTCTAGCATAATAAATTAATAACACATATACTAATTTACTGAAATATAATAACATGTAATTAGATTCTAAAAATAATGTCATACTATAGTATGATAACATGTAAGACACTATAGTATAAGTCTAGTATAAAAATAAGTTAGATGTTACTGTAGAAGTAAATTAGCAGTGAATGATTTAGTTTTAGTTTTAAATTTTTTGGAAAAATTGAAATTTGAAAGGCCACAAAAAATTCTTTTTTAAAATGGGCTAAATATAAAGCTAAAAAAGGCCCAAAACTGAAAGCCCAAATCTGACTCCACTCTGACTTCAACTCCAACTTGTCGGAGTCGGATCGGAGCCTACACAAATCCAAGTCGGAGTCGGAGTTCGGATTTGAACTCCGACAAAGTCGGAGTCGGAGTGGGATTTAGGGGAATCCGACTCCGACTAAGTTGGTGCTCACCCCTAATTGCTACTTCATCATCTACGGGTGTAATACAAAGAATTAAAATCTGATGAAAAACTAATAAGTCATTCACATTTTAGGACCTTTAGTTCACAATGTTTAATTGCTTATGAAATTAGAAATCATGTGGTTGGTTACCATCTGCACAACTAGATATGATTAGCAGTGGTTGAAGCTCGATTTAGCCTGTGGGATCTGATGTAGCGAAACTTGTCTTCCTATTCCAAACTTCAACAGGACGAGAGGTGTATAGAATTTATCTCTGTTTTATATATTACCTATCTGTGTTCTCTCCAGGAAATTTCACAATGGTTATATACTCATTACATCATTGGAATGAAAGTTGCTGTCACAGTAGAAGGTTTATGTTTTGTGAATCTTTGATCTGTTGTTGTATGATGGTTGATGGATAGGTCTGATCTCATATTTGTGATTGCTTTTCTCATTTTTCATTTATGTCGGATGCAGTTTCAACTTTTGAAGTTGATGTAATTTCTTATCATTTATTGGACTATGCGAACTTATTGCAGCAACTATACCAGCAAGCACTTGCGATAAAATCAGCAATACCCCATCCAAGGATAATGGGTATAATTCATGAATGCGGGGGTAAAATGCACATGGCGGAGCGCCATTGGGCAGAAGCAGCTACTGATTTCTTTGAAGCTTTTAAAAACTATGATGAAGCTGGAAATCAGCGTCGTATCCAATGTTTGAAGTGCGTAATGGAACACTTTTAATCCTTGATTTCAAACAAACATTATTCGTTTTTCATGAGAAAATAATTATGCATGTTAATTTGTTATTGTTAAGATGATACAATTATGCATCCAATCCCCAGGGGTTGGCTCAAGTGGCAAGGGTAAAAGGTCTAAGGTCTAAGGTTCAAATCCTTAGATGCAAACAATTTTTAGGGGCTGTGTCCTATCGGTAAAAGGCCGATGTTTACCTGATCTGTGTTATATAGGCATGTTACTTGGGCCTGGGGTTTAACTGGGTAAAAAAGCTTTGCATTTTCATGGTCTCCAGGGTTTGTCATTTTCAAAATCTGTCTCTTCAATAAAGGTGCTCTACCAGCCAAATAGGGGGTGATTTTGAGAGAATAATTTATGGGAAATTAGATATTTAGATATTTTTTTTTTGTATAGATTTCTGAAAGTTTGAAATAAACTGGTCCAGTCATCTCTGTACTTCATATATCACTTATCTCCCTCATTCCTGATTAATGTGCTAGATATCTGGTTCTTGCCAACATGCTGATGCAATCTGAAGTTAATCCATTCGATGGGCAGGAGGCTAAGCCGTAAGTCCTATATCTAATTTCAATATTCTATCTACTTGATCTTCGTTTCACTTCTCTTGTTCTTGGTTGGGGTTGTGGTTTTTGGGCGGGTTGGGAAGTGGTGTCTATTCTTCCCGTTCGGTGTTCATAACTGCTACTTTGCAGATACAAAAATGACCCTGAAATTTTGGCAATGACAAATCTAATAGCAGCCTATCAACGAAATGAAATATTGGAGTTTGAGAAAATCCTGAAGGTAAAGTTTATACAGACATCCTCCGTCCCATTATGCTTTGCATTTATGCCTAAGTTTATGATATTGTATTCAACTTGTCTCCTCTTACCTAAGCCTATTGGTGAAACTTGTTGATTTTCAGAGTAACAGAAGAACAATTATGGACGATCCATTTATCAGAAATTATATTGAGGACCTCTTAAAAAATATTAGAACACAAGTCCTGCTCAAGCTCATCAAACCTTACACAAGGATCAGAATCCCATTCATATCTAAGGTAGCTATCACTTCCTCTGTGCATTTGTGCATACGTGAACTTCTATTTTCAGTTATTTTATCTGAGTTTTTCTATTTAGGGTAATGCTAAGTTTTTTTAACAATATTTTTCACTTATAAAAAAAAGTTCTTTTATTTAGGCTAATACTAAGTTATCCAACCAGCTGGACTAATAAACTCATGGGTACTTTTTACGTTGGCTCAGTTTGTAAAAGGGGCATGCATAAAATAATAGATTTTGATGAATTGGACATCTTTTATAGGCATTGATGTCACAGGACTGCTTTTGGCACTTATTTAAATCCCTTAAAAATACCTCTAGTTAATTATATTACTGCATTAAGTTAGGTTTGGCTCTTGAGTAACTAGTATGGGGCATGTTGATCTACGTTCTAATGACAGTGCATGACAGTGGTAGCATGTTGACCCACCCGTGGGTAGCCCAAGTGGTAAGGGTGAACTCGTGTGCATGAGTCCCATGTCACAAGTTCGATTCCCCCTCGGATCAAGTTGCGATAACATATTATAGTGTTTGTAGTATGTAGTAATGGCATCTGTGAGATATCTGGTAACTTGAAGAGTAATGATACACAAACCTTTTTACTATTACTTGCAAATGACGTTTTAATTGGAGGGCAGTTGTGTAAAATTTGGAATTCAAACAAAAAAAAACTTTTTGATAAAGTAGTACCATCGCATTGATTGTTTGCAAAACATACCGCCTTGGGAGGTGCCTTATTTCTCCAAATCCTTCTCCATGGAAAGTGATTGTTCTATGGATGTGTGAGGGACTTATAGAAGGAACGAACAGAAAATGTACCTTTTGTAGCGGGTACCCACCACAAACTGTCAGTTTCCTGAGTACTTGATCTCATGGTGTACAAGAGTATGAAAAAATCCAGAAAGCTGCCAACTTCCCAATTATGGGCCACCCTAATAAAGCTCACAATCCATTGGATTAAGCCACCAAACATCTTCACGAGGTCAGTGGCCGATGCTTATTTTTTACAGGCAATCCTGAAAAATGTAGGGAATGTGTCCTTGAGGGCTCTATTTCCACACCATAAGTCATGTCAGAATTTTATTCTAAATCTGTCTCCCATCACGATTCTAGTGTGTTGAGCACAAACCCCCAACTTTGTCTAATGTGTTTCCATGCTACCACTCCATAAATCCCTTTGTACCTCCCTAGTACTCCAACCCACCCGACATTTCCATATTATATACCACTATAACCATTTCCCAAGAAGAGCCCTATTGAATACCCTCAAATTTCTAATTCCCAGTCCACCATTAGAGATTGGAGAGCATACCTTATCCTCCCATTTGACCAGGTGGAACTTGAATTCTTCCCCCAACTCACTACAAAGGAAATCACGATGGAGTTTCTCAATTTGGATCATCACAGTCACAGGAATTGGGAACACAGATGGGAAATAAGTTGGTAAATTGGACAATGCTCTTGATTAGTGTGGTCCTACCATCTTTCGATAAATACAATCTCTTCCAACTTGCCAATCTACATTCAATCTTCTCAATTATTTAATCCCATGTACTCATGTATACTCCTTGTGTACTTGGGTTTTGCCTATTATTATGAATAGAACTTCTTGATTATCGATAAAAAAATTATTTAATCTTATGTAGCTTTAGCTGTGAAAGAGGCCCCCAATTGAAGCCCAAGGTATTTCATGGGAAAGTAGGAGACCTTACATTCGATAGTGTTAGCCAGCAACTGGATGTTGCGAACGTTCATTTCTAGCTAGACCCAACTTCAACTTAGATAAGTTCACTTTTGAACTGGACAGCCCTTAAAGCACGAATCTGGTTTTGTTCTGCGTCACAAAATATCAAATCATCTATAAACAATAAATGAGAAATGTTTTGTACTAGTACCACATGTGCTGAAAGAGTAGTGAGATTGTGGATCATCTTCTAGTGCATCGTGAGGTTGCTAGAGCATTATGGGATGATGTCTTCAGAAGATTAGAGCTGGCCTGCGTTATGCCTGCTACTGTGGTCGAGCTTCTGTCCAGCTGGACGAACTTGGGCGGTATTCCACAAATCACAGTTGTGTTGAAGATGGTTTTTATTTGTATTCTATGGTGCCTATGGAAGGAATGGAATGATCGGACTTTTGAAGATAAGGAGTGCTCATTGGAGGAGATTAGATTATTCTTTGTTAAAACTCTATTCTTATGCACTAAAGCTGTAGATTTCAATGGCCTAGACAGCTATAGATTACAAGTTAATACGCATCTCCTGAGTACTCCATAAAGCTGTTTTGACTTGGGATGCATCTCCCTGTACTTTGCTTGTGTTTCTCTTTTGCATCTCCTTTCCTTTGGCCCATCACACTTAGCTGAAATTGCGGTTTCCTTACTACTACAAGTTATAGGCTGATTGTACTTGGATGTTTTATTCAGGAGCTTAATGTGCCCGAACAAGATGTTGAGCAGTTGCTGGTGTCACTGATATTGGACAACAAAATCCATGGGCACATTGATCAGGTGAACCGGCTGCTAGAGCGCTGGGACAGGTCAAAGGGAATGAAGAAGTATGCCGCTGTGGAGAAGTGGAACACGCAGCTTAAGTCTCTCTACCAAACTATCAACAATAGAGTTTGCTAGGATTTGCATTTAGAGGGGAGAAAATGTAATTTTTCCATATCCTCTCCATTTGGTTGGTTTAGTCGTGTCATGTTGAGATGACTACTGTCTTGCATTATAAACAATCTCTTTTGTTGATTATTTTATGTTATTTTGACGATCTTTATATGTAATGTTTGTGATATAAAGAAGCCAAACCAACTGTTGGTATTTGATTGGAGATAATCTTTTAGGATCTTTAGTAGTTAGGAATCCAAAATATTACCATTTACTCGAGTCAATGATTATATATATATATATATATATATATATATATATATGTAATCCGTGAGTATATAGATTCCCTTCCATTTTCATTTTGTTGGGAAAAGTAGATACTTGTAGCTGAGATATTTTCCAATTGCTTGAATTGATCGGTCCAATACAGGGAGAGGTGACAGCATCAAATGCTCGTGTCTGGATTACATTATCCGAAAATCCTACATAGCATATCATTAAGATACGGTTTGGATTGGATAGTGAGTTGAGATGAGATGAGATGAGATGAGATGAGTTGTGATGAAAGTTAAATAAAATATTATTTTTTAATATTATTATTATTTTGAGATATAAAAAAATTAAATTATTTATTATATTTTATATAAAAATTTAAAAAAGTTAAATCGTGTGTCTCTCTCTCGAATTAGATCATCTCCAAAGCCCACACACTCTAGCGGAGAGTATCTTTATTGAAAAGAAGCAACATTGTTTTTCTCTCGAGCAGCAGTCTCCAAAGCCCACACATTCTAGTGCTTGCGTTTTCGCCTGGACGATGCTTCCTCCTCTTCTTTTCCCACAAGCACTTTTTAAGTTTTCTTTCCTCTTAAGTTCGAAAAAGATAGATCTGTAGGTTTTTGGCAACCTTTTAAGAGACGCGCAGTACAAGAAGGCTCTTGGGCTGTCGATCCTTTGGATAGAAGCAGAAAAAAAGGAGAGTATCTTTATTGAGTGAAACTTTACATTCGTGTAATGGTTTTTTCCCTCTAAATGGAGAAAAATATGTCCAAATTTTAAGATTTTTTTTTAATTATTAAGCGCCGAAAAACACATTGGTTCATGACACTCCTAACACAATTTTGCTTGTGAATAAAAGGTGGAATCTTGGCCTGAATTCGACAATGGAGCTCCCAAATGTGCTGACTCTTGAGCAGTGCAAGTGAGACACCTGTTTAGACGTTACAAAGAAGATGACCCGATTATGATCCTGAAAAAGGTATCTACTCCAATAAATTGGATCATTATATCATGAATAGACTCACTATTAATGAACAAGAGATCCATTTATTTGCATTCTTGCAGACAATTGATGGGTCCGATCAAATGCCTTTGCTATCTTGGTACCATATAGAGACAGACACATGAATAATAGATTAATCATTAATCTCTATGGCTAGCTTGTTATAACTATGTTGCTGCGAAACAAACTATTTATGGAATTTTTTTTTTCAGCAATTTGTTTTACAGAAAAGTAAATGATTTTTCTGTTTTTTGATGTTCACTAGAAAGAGTTTAATGAATGTCATGTAACTGTGACCGTTCCAAGCTGTTTTTACTAGCCTGTAAAGCCCAACCTATCCCACTCAGTTATAAAGAAAAATAACAAAACAAAATGATTTTGAGATAGGTATTTGATATATGAAACTCAAGATAGTCAAACAAGATCCATATATGAAGGAGTGTGACGAGCATGGAGGAGGAAATGTCAAAGCAGTGGGAGAGATTAACTCTCACAGAGGAAGAAAAAGAAGGAGTTGCTCTAAAACTCCAGCCAACAATATCTACAATGAGAACAAACCACTTCTGCCTACTGGTCATGATAGTGGCAGAGAAATTCATCAACAGGGAAGCTTTCAAGAGCACTATGTCAAAAATATGGAAATGTGATAGCTGGCTCCAGTTTTCAGAAGTTGGGACTAATAAGTATCTGATTGAGTTCCAAAGTAAAAAGGATTTGGACAGGGTGATCAATGGCAAGCCGTGGTCTTTTGATAGGTGGCTTTTATGCATTCAACCTTTCAACGGGTCAATATCCATTAATGAAGTAAGTTTCAGCAAAGAGGAATTCTGGATACAAGTCTACAACCTGCCATTCGACTGCATGAATCAAGAGGTTGGAATCCAGATAGGAAACAGCTTGGGAAGGTTTATCAAAGTCCATGTAGATGAAAGAGGCATTGGGTGGGGCAAATTCTTGAGAATAAGGGTGGAACTTGATATCACCAAAACTCTCCTAAGGGGTCTGTTTATTAATGTTGATGGGAAGAAAATATGGGTGTATTTCAAGTATGAGAGACTGCCTTCCCTCTGCTTCAAATGTGGAGTGATCAGACATGTTAAGAACTTATGCTCAAACCAAGAGGGCAGGGAAGGGCAGAGCCAATATGGGGCATGGTTAAGGGCACCTATAGTAAGGGAGAACGAGCTGCTATTCAAGAAATATGGTGAAACTCCTGATCATTCAACCAAGTCTAAACCATGGTCATGGTGGAAGGGGAAAGAGGTCAAGGAGGAAGACAACAGTGGTAAAGCAGATTTCATGGAAAGGTGTCAGGAGCTCTCAAAGAAAACTGATACTATCGAGGGAGAAGGTGAAGGGAAAGGAAAGGAGCAGGTACTAGGGGACATGCTAAAGTCAAAGTCTCAAGCTGATGACAGAGAAAAGGGAAAACTAAAACACCCAAATACTGCACTCTTAGGCCAAGACGTGGAGAATAGGGAGATGTTGGGAGTGGTGGAGTCAGGATTAAGTAAGGGAAAGACTGTTTCTAAAGAGACCAGATGTGACTTCAACTTTGACAGAAGAACTTCAAAGAGTACAGAAACCTCGACTGACCTTTTGCAACAAGTTCAGGACTTTAACCAGTATGTTTCCAACCAAGTTAAAGTTCTTGATCAAGTCAAGAAAACTGCCAGCTGGAAGAGGAGGGCACGAGACATATGCATAGGGAGAGGCTCATTGGATAAAGGGTCTGCACCAGCTCTCCATACAGGTAACAAAAGAAACAGAAGTCCCCCACTAGCTAGTGTGGATCAGTTCTTAACAAAAAAGATTAAAACTGAAAAAGATGACAAAATGGGTTATCCTCAACTTGAAATGGTGGAGGTTGTGGAACAGCCCCACCAAGACAAATGAATTACCTCAGTTGGAACTGTCGGGGGCTTGGGAACCCCCAGACAGTTCATGAATTGCACCTTCTGGTGCTTAAAAAGTCCCCAGCATTTGTGTTCCTTATGGAAACAAAGTGCAGTAGAAACAGAATTGAAAGTCTCAAGAAGAGTCTTAAGTTAGATAACAGCTTTGTAATTGACTGTAAGGGCAGGAAGGGTGGTCTTGCATTCCTTTGGAGAGATGAAGTGGAAGCCGTAGTGCACACTTACACTCAACACCATATTTCTCTTATGGTGAAGGGGGCTGAGGGGGGAAAGGAGTGGTTACTGACTGGTTTTTATGGCAATCCTAATACTAGTAGAAGGAAGGAAAGCTGGCAGCTTCTCCAAGCTATTAATCCAGGAAGTCTAATAGGGTGGGTGTGTGTTGGGGACTTTAATGAAATACTCAACTTTAATGAAAAATGGGGAGGAGCCTTAAGACCTAAAAATCAGATTGATGAATTTAGAGCTGCGGTTGATGCTTGTGGTCTATGTGATATGGACTTGGTAGGAAACAAATTCACTTGGAATAATGGAAGAAGTGGTGGAGCCTTTACCAAAGAAAGATTGGACAGAGCTTTTTGCAATTCCAATTGGAGTGAGAGCTACCCAAATTCAAATGTTTGCACCCTTTCTACCTTGTGTTCAGACCATTGCCCACTGCTAGTCAGGTTTGAGGGGAGTCAGGATCATAGGACCCATAGGGACAGACCATTTCGATTTGAAGCACATTGGGCCATGAGAGATGGTTATCAACACCTGATGGAGGAAATCTGGCAAAACAACAAAGACTCAGGGAACAAAGTGACTGATCTTAAAGAGGGGCTAAACAAATGCAAACAAAAACTTCTGCAATGGGATAAAAGAATGAAGGGCAATTCTCAACAACAATTATCAGAGAATATGACACTTTTGGATGACCTTCAAAAAAAGAACAAGGGCCACCTTAATGAGCAAGTTAAGCAGGTTCAGAAGGCTATAAACAACCAGTTGGAGGAAGATAATCTCAGATGGAAGCAAAGAGCTAAGCAAAAGTGGTTGAGAGAAGGTGACAGAAATACCAGATTCTTTCACCAAAGTGCTTCATTTAGAAGAAGAAACAACAACATCAAAAAGTTAGTGAATGAAGAAGGATAGGAAGTGTATACCATAGAAGGCATAAGTTCACTCTTCCAAGATTATTTTAAAAGCCTTTTCTCAACATCTTCACCAGGAGACTTCTTTGAAGTTCTGAATTCTATGGAGCCCCGAGTCACAGAGGAAATGAATGCCAATATCACAAGGGTTTACACTCAACAAGAAATTGAAGAAGCCCTATTTCAAATGGAGGGCCTCAGCTCTCCTGGCCCGGATGGATTTCCTGCTGTTTTTTATCAGAAGCAATGGCCCCTCATTGGCAAACAGGTTTGTGAAGGCATATTGCAGGTGCTGAACTCTAATGGTAACATCTCAGATGTGAACAACACCTTCATTGCTCTAATTCCCAAGAAAAAAAACCCCACCAAAGTCACTGAATTCAGACCCATTTCCCTGTGCAATGTAATGTATAAGATCATATCTAAAATGATAGCAAACAGGCTTAAATCAATCTTACCTCTCATCATTTCCAATTCCCAGTTTGCATTTGTACCAAATAGACTCATCACTAACAATGTAATAGTGGCTTTTGAAGCCTTGCATACGATGAAATCTAAAATGACAGGCAAGGATGGGTATATGGCTCTGAAACTCGATATGAGTAAAGCTTACGATAGGCTAGAGTGGAGCTTCATCAAAGCTGTGATGTGCAGAATGGGTTTCTGTAATAAATGGATAGACTTAGTGATGAATTGCATTGAAACTGTATCATATGCCCTTCTAGTTAATGGAAAACCTCAAGAACATTTTCATCCTTCTAGAGGGATAAGACAAGGTGATCCACTATCACCTTATCTTTTTATTATGTGTGCTGAGGCCCTTAGTTGTCTTTTGAAAAAAGCTGAAGGTGAGGGTTGGATACATGGGGTACCTATTGCTAGAGGCCAAGTAAGAATCTCACATCTATTTTTTGCTGATGATTGTCTCCTATTTTGCAAGGCAAATGCTATAGAATGGGGCAGACTTTTTGGACTGCTGAGAAAGTATGAATCATGCTTGGGCCAAAGGCTCAACCTGGAGAAAACTTCTATAATTTTCAGCAAGAACACAACAAGAATCACACAGCAATATATTTTGTCCATTGCTGGGTTGAGACATAGCTCGACTTGTGAGAAATATTTGGGATTGCCTTCAGTGGTGGGAAGGCTCAAGTACATGACTTTTAAAGGCATCCTAGACAATATTAGATCAAAAATCAGCAATCACAGAGTGAAATTACTGTCACAAGCTGGGAAGGAGGTCTTCATCAAAGCTGTGCTTCAGGCACTTCCAACATACACAATGGCTGTTTTCAAGCTACCCAAAACCTTGCTCAAAGATATCAACACTGTGATTAACAACTTTTGGTGGGGACATCAAAACAATGAGAACAAAATTCACTGGATATCTTGGAAGAGGATGGGAAGAGCAAAAGCTGTAGGGGGGATGGGATTTCGAGACTTTGAGGCCTTTAACATAGCTATGCTAGCAAAATAATGCTGGAGACTAATCCAACATCCAGACTCTTTGGCTGCTCAGGTAATGAAGGCCAAGTACTTCCCTAAATCCACTTTTCTAGAAGCAAAGCTAGGTGCGAAACCCTCATATATATGGAGAAGCTTTCTATCAGCAAGATCATTGATTGAAGCAGGGTCATATTGGAGAATAGGAAATGGGAATCAAGTGAAAGTCTGGAAGGATAAATGGATCCTCTATCCAAATCCTAGTAGAGTTCAAAGCAATGTCAGTGGGCTGGAAATTAATGCACCTGTCTCTAGCCTAATTGACCCTCACACCAAGCAATGGAGGAGTACTATGGTGAGACAGCTTTTTAACCAAAGAGAAGCTGAGATTATCCTTAAAACTCCCATCAGCCTTCTTAACAATAGAGATAAGCTAGTATGGTAAGGCACAAAAGATGGCAGGTTTTCAGTCAGAAGTGCGTACCACAAGGAGATAGAGAGAACTCACTTCCAGTCAAGTCAAGCATCAAGTAGTTCCTCTTTCACAGCAGTCTGGAAACATCTATGGCAATTAAAAGTGCAACCCGGGGACAAAGTACTCCTATGGAGATCATGCCTCGAGGCCCTTCCAACTAATTCAAATCTTTATAAGAAGAGATTAGTTGAGAACCCTCTCTGTCCAATATGTTACTTGGAGGCAGAAGACTCAGGTCATGCACTATGGAGATGTGAATCAGCTAAAGATGTTTGGAGCCAATGCTCAAAAAGCTTACAAAAATGTCATCAACCTCACGTGACTATGATCCAACTCCTAGAAGACTTACTTTAGGCTATGGACAGTAGAATCACCCAAGAGTTTGCAGTAGTGGCCAGGAAGATCTGGTGGAGAAGAAACAAATTCCTCTTTGAAGGCACCTTTGCACACCCGAATGCTGTAGTGAGGGAAGCGAGAGGAACATTGGATCTGTTGGTTGAGGAGGACTCAAGATTGGCTCGAGGGCAAACTAATACACAAGTAGAGGATTGGCAGGCTCCTCCATCAAACTGGATCAAGCTAAATTGGGACAGTGCAGTAAACAAAGTAAATGGTGTAATTGGAGTGGGAGTAACTGTTCGGGACAGCCTTGGTTATACCATTGCTACCAAGCAAACTAATAAAATCCTCTTCCCCGATCCACTTCTAGCAGAGGCTTTTGGAGCTCTCAAAGCTGTTCAGTTTGGTGTGGAACTTGGTCTATCCCAAGTTGTTGTTGAAGGCGATTCTTTGCAGGTCATCAATGCACTGAGAAGTGATATAGAAGGGTGTAATAGTGTAAGTATGTATGTTAGTGAGGCAAAACTGATCCTTCAAAATTTTGCCAAGTGGGAGGTTTCTCATGTTAGGAGAAATGGCAATGCAATGGCTCACTTGTTAGCAAAAGAAGCTCTTTCCATCCATGATGATATTGTAACTATGGGGGTTCTTCCCTCTTGTTTTCCTCTGGATTAGATGAATGGAAATGACTTATGTTTCAAAAAAAAAGATCCATATATGAAAAACAAGGCAGACCCATCAACAGCGATATCCAAATATGAAAACCAACAAAGCATCAAATTGGTCACATAATAAATCTCTTCGTATGTACATGGCATGCCACATGACATGTTAGATGTGAAAAACATAGGCTTGCTGATTAATTTGCACATAACTTATGGTTCTCGTGTCAGCCTTGTTTTCAAGCTCCCACACAAAAACACCCTTAACAATGTACAAAAAATTAAATTAATTTGTGTGAGTTTCAAATCATCATGAAAACATTAAAGAAATTGAAAAATTACTGTTCAGGCTATTGTGGTTTTTACTTTTTCAAATTTGGCATTAATGGTTTAAAAAGTTTAAACAAGAACACATGGTTACTGTCAAATTTCAAGTTGGTCATGTAACACCCTGTCCAAGCCCATGGAAGGAAATATTAGCCCACTTGATAACGACCTAAAACGACATTGTTTCAGTTAGAAATCCTAAACCTATTTCTTTTCCCCTCCGTTCCCACGATGCCTTTCCGTTCCCACACCCCCTTTTCTCTTTCGCTTTCGTTACTCTCGTGCCCTATTTCACTCTTTCCATGCATCTCATTCTCTCCACAATTGCTTTCTCTTGATATTAGCCTAGGTCACGAGATGGGTATTATTTGCCAGGGCTACATCAGATGAGGGATTCTTTAATTGTTTTAGGGTAGTTTTGTATATTTACTTTTAATATTTGTAGTTGGACTGTTATTTCATGTTGAACAGGTCTTAGGCTATTGTGCCTAGTGGGTTTTAGTAATGGGTCTACACGTTTCCGTGTACTTGGGGACATTGTTGCTTTTAATGTAATGTTTGAAGCTAATGAAGAATACCTTTTGGCCCATTTATTCCGTGTGAATGTCGGAGGTTTGCTGGCTCCTTGAATTGCCAGTAAATTATCTGTTAATTACTTAGTTCACAACAACGTGGTCATAGAGTCGTGTTCCTGTGACATGGCTGAGGGAACTTCTAATGCTCAACTAGCTGAGGTGGTAGCTACCTTACGTGGGGAGACATCCCTCTTAAAGGAGGAACAGGGTCAACAGTGAGTATTAATGGAAAATGTCTTAGATCAGTAATTTAGCATCTAGTTATGACAACTTGGTGTAACTTTCCTCTAAGACTAATTCTGGGGAAAGGTTCGTCGGGAGACAATAACTTGAAGATTAATGGCAATCCTCTCTTTGATGGACATAGTGGAATCCGAGCTAGACATCTTGTTTGGATTTTCCTTGCTTTGAAGGTAGAGACCCCAACAAGTGGATTCTGAAGGTGCAACAATTTTTTTCCTATTGTCAAACACCAGAAAATCACAAGCTTCAAATTGCCTCCTTCCACATGGAGGGAGGCATTATCACGATACAATTGGTTGATGGAATCGAGCCTTGTGACAATCTTGGAGGACTTCTTGATGGCTCTTAGAACTCAATTTGGGCCCTCGACATACGAAGATCCAGTGGGAGCATTCACAAAGTTTTGGCAAACTGGTAGTGTTGAAAAATACCAAACTAATTTCGAGATCCTATCCAATAAAATCAATGGCATTAGTGAGGAATTTTGCATCAGCACTTTCTTAAGTGGGCTTAGAGATGAGCTGAGAATTATAGTTATCATGATCAAGCCAGCCACTCTTTCAATTGTTGTACACCTAACGTCCAACTCACTCCATATACAGCACCCCCTAAGCCAATTACACTAAGACTCCTTGGACCTCACCCCATTCTCAGACTACCTGCCTCACCTTTGAACCCTAAACCCAACACTTTCCTAGCTAGAAAAACCCCTTCTTACCCCATCAAGAGTATTACCCCCAATCAAATGCAAGAAAGGAAAGAGAAAGACTTGTGCTATTACTGTGATGATAAGTACCAACCTGAGCACAGGTGCAATCGACCCAAAACTTACTTGCTGGAAGGTATTGAATTAGAGTCAAAAGAAGAGGAAGGAAAAGAAGAAGAGGAGGAACCTAACTTACCAGACATAAAGGTTGTTCCAGTGTTGCAACAAGCTAAGTTGTTGGGTATTTTCCTGTAACAATAGGTGCAACCTCACCCAAGACAATGAAGTTAGTGGGAAAACTGAACCGGCAAGCAGTTATTGTTCTAATTGATATTGGTAGGGCTGTGCAGGTGACCCGAACATTTGTTGGACTCGATTAAAATGGCCCGATCCGACCTGAATTTTATCGGGTTATTTCTGATCGGGTCTCCAACCTGACTAATCAACGGGTTTACATTTTGGTTTCAACCCGTCTGAGTATAAAATCACAGTACTTATCTTCAGTTCTCCAACCCTAGCCTCCCAAAGTTCTCCAATGGGTCGCTGATTGCCAAGGACAAGTGATATTCAGATTTCACTCAGGCCTTCCAGAAACTAGAAAGGGTCGCTGATAGCCAAGGATTTTTCTAAAGCCATTCTACAGCCATCATTCCAGTGCATTTATCCAACCAGGAGTATTGAACGAAGTATTTCTCTGGTTGGAATAAACAGAGCCATTGCAGGGTGGAGTGACGAAACCTAGCATTGGGCAGCGAGCAGAGAGACGTGGCGCGCAGTGGTGCAGCGTAGAAGTCATCAGTTTGAGACGTGACTTGCGGCTGTATTTTCGTGGGATGAGGTGGTGGCCAGCGTTGGCAATCACAGAGGAAGAGTGGGCAACAGAGAGAGGAAAAACAAAGTGAGGAGCGTGGGCAGAAAAAAATGGAGAGAGAGGCAACTGGAAGGAGAGAAATACGGAGAGAGTTGGGGATGTTGTCTGCCGTCTGGAGGAAAAACGAAAGAGAAGAAAAAAATAACAGTGGTTACTTCAGCCATTTCGCTGACCAAGTTGAAGCTCTTCGTCTTCATTCTCAGCAAGGATGAGCATAGGTGCGTGTGTTTAGACTGAGTGTGGTTGACGTTTGTTATGGCCTCTTGAGGAAGGGGAGATGAGAGTGGGTCACTGGGCATTGCAGAGAAGAGTGGGGAGAGGTTCTGTTGATGAGTTTTGAGAAACTCCAAACGCAGCACGTTGATGATGGCGAATGGGTTTCTAGGTTTTCATTTGTTGGGGAATTTGTTGTCTTCGATTAATTTTTTCATGTCTATAGATCTTGTCTTTGGGAATTTTCATCTGTAGAAAATGGGTACAAACAAGGTCCTTTGCAGGCTGTCGATGCAGAAGAAACAACAATAATTTTTTTTAAACACGAGGTCGGGTTATACGGGTTCGACCCGATTCTATGTTGATGGGTCAGTTCGAATCGGATTGGCGTCTTAAATAATGGCATTCGGGTCGGGTCGGGTCGGGCGCAAACCCAATGTTTCCAGCTGGGGTTGCAGCCCTAATTGGTAGTAAACATAGTTGTATAGATTTAAATTAGGGGTGGCAATTCGTATTTTCAGATTGTGTTTGTGCCGTATCAAATCATGAACATTCGACTATACAAGTCAACCCGAACTCGACCCGTTAAGCTAAACGTATCAAACTTTCAAACCCTAACCCAACCTATTTAGATAACAGGTCGTGTCTTGTCACCATTTTTGACCAGTTTAATAATTAATTAGAAATTACTCACCACAACATGATTCATTTAAACCTGTCTAATATATATAGGTTGAACTAACATGCATTACTCATTTGACCCCATTAACATAATTTTACACAATATCTTAAAATCTTATATTTATTAGTAGCCACAATATCTTAAATATATATATATATATATCATTATTCTTCAAATTTTAACATATAATCAAACCAATATTACAAACTTTATAATAACAAATATGAGTATAGGTCCAGAATTATAATTCCAACAATAAAAATATAAGCATACTGAGAAATATCAATATTACAACTTAACAATAATAAAATTTTAATTTTGAAATAAAATCTAAACGAATCAAAACGGGTTGATTTCAGATTAAGTGGGTTGACCCGTTACTAACCCGTTTATAAATCTTGTCTTAAATGGTCAATCCGTTTTGACCCGAGCCTTTTAACATCAAACCTAAACCCGCTAACTTCGTGTCGTGTTTATGTTGGATTCACAGGTCTTGTCACATATTACCACCTATAATTAAAATGTAGCAAGAAGGGAAAAACTACCAGTGGAAGAAAGCCTCTTGGCAGTGCAAGTTGCCAATGGAGAAGAAACCCTTCCTTGTCGAGGTTGTTGTAAGGCAGTTACTCTCAAATTACATCACCATGCTTTTGTGGCTAATCTCTATTTACTAACCCTAGGAGGTTGTGGCGTTGTGTTGGGAGTTGATTGGTTGAGAAGTTTGGGTACTATTCAGTGAAATTTTGTAGATCTAAGCATGATTTTTTTCCTAAACGGGCGAAACTTATGGCTACAAGGATGAAAACCGCCCGAGAACACATTGGAGGATAAAAAAAATTAGTAAAGCAACCTTGGTAGGAGGAAAATGTGTCTGGCTGCAACTAGTGGAGACAAGCAACCCCAAGGTGAAGCCTCAGTGGATTGTTCCATATAAACTATCTTGGATAACTTCTAGACAGTGTTTATTGAACCTACTGGACTTTCACCACCTAGAAGTCATGATCACCAAGTCTAGCTTCAAGAGATAGCCAAACCCACTTGTGTGTGGCCCTATCGATATCCATATTACCAAAAGGAGGAAATTGAGAAATTGGTAAAAGAAATGTTACAGACAGGGATTGTCCAACCTAGTCAATGCCCGTATTCCTCTCCATTCCTCCTAGTCAGGAATGCTGATGGAAGTTGGTGCATGTGTGTCAATTATTGAGCCTTAAATAAGGGCATATCCTATCCCCAACATAGACGAGCTGTTAGATGAATTGTATAGTGCTAAACTATTTTCTAAGCTTGATTTACAATCAGGTTACCATCAAATCAGGATGAAGCTTGAGGATGTACCCAAAATTGGCTTTCATACTCACGAGGGCCCCTATGAATTTTTGGTAATGCCTTTTGGGATTACTAATGCACCATCAACCTTCTACAGGTTGATGAATGAAATTTTCAGAATCTATCTTAGAAAATTTGTGCTAGTATTTTTTTTATGACATTCTCGTGTATAGCAAAATCATGGGAGATCACTTGGGAGAGTTGTTATGAGAGTATTACATCACCATTAGGTTTACGCCAAGGCTTCTAAGTGTACATTTGGCTGTTGTGAAGTGAAGTATTTTGGCCATATCATGTCAAAGGAAGGAGTGAAGGCATATCTAGTGAAGACTTCAGCCATGACTGAATGGCCTACTCCCAAACATCCTAAAGCTCTAAGGGGTTTTCTAAGTCTTACTGGTTATTACAGGAAGTTTGTGAATGGGTATGGGGGTATAGTAGGACCCTTGACTGCCCTTCTCAAGAAAAACTCATTTTGTTGGATAGAGGATGCTAACCAAGAATTCAAAGCCCTTAAGGCTGCTATGGTTACACCCCTATACTAGGATTAGCATATTTTTCTAAGGTGTTTGTGGTTGAATGTGACGCTTCAGGTGATGGGTTAATTAGGAGCGGCTCTAAAGCAAGAAGGAAGATCATTGGCCTATTTCAGCCAAGCATTCAAAGGGAAGAGCCTATTTTTGTCAACTCATGAAAATAAATTATCGACACTAGTTCTGGCTATCAAAAATTGGAGGCACTATTTGCTGGGTCACAGGTTCAAGGTTAGAACAGATCATCAGGCACTTAAGCATCTGTTGCAACAAAGAGTAGGTACTCCGGTTTGATTTTACAGTGGAGTATCGAAGTGGCTAGGAAAACAACATAGCTGAAACATTACCTCGACTACACACAAAGGATAATGATCCAGATTCACAAGCAAGTCAGATCACACCCATTGATATGGAAGCTAAATTTGTTAGTGCAGTAAGGGCCACTTGGTTGGAAGAGCTCCAAAAAGCATCTGCTAAAGATCCCTAGTTGCGGCAATTTATTAGCCACTACCATCAAGGGGACCCTGACCCTCACAAGTATCACTTACATGATGAATGAGGTGAAGTTCCTTGGACATGTTATTTCCAAGGATGGGATAGTAGTTGATTCAAGTAAAGTGGAAGCGGTAGTATATTGGTAGTATCGATAGAAACCAACGAATGTTAATGAGATTCAAAGCTTTTTGAGTCTGACCAGATATTATAGAAGATTTGTAGAAGGATTCTCCAAACTGTCAGGGCCACTCATAGCATTGACAAATAAGAAGGCCAAGTTTGTGTGGTCAGATCAGTGTGAGGCCAAATTTAAAGAATTAAAGAGAAAACTGACTTCAGCACTAATATTAGCATTGCCAAAACTACACAAGAAGTTTGTAGTGTAGAATGACGCGTCCATGTATGGACTTGGGTGCGTGCTAATGTAGGAAAGAAGAGTCATGGCATATGCTTCTAGATAGTTGAGGAATCATGAGCATAAGTACCCTACGCATGACCTTGAGCTTGCCGCAGTAGTTTTGCCTTAAAATATTGAGGCATTACTTGTATATTGGTGAAGCTATTAGGTCTACTCGGATAAATAGAGTTTAAAATAACTGTTTGACGGAAAAGCTAATGTAGTGGCAAAGGAGGTGGATGGAGACCATTAGTGACTATAGTGTGAGATTAGTGCCACTCGAGAGAAGCTAATCATGCAGTGGAAAGATACCTATAAAGTTGTAGCTTTTCTCGACTCCCTTTTTTGCCATTATGCTTGCAGATCATTTCCGAGATCATTCTGAGTTTGAGCTTCGACTTCCGACGCGTTTTTTTTTTTTTTTTTTTTAAATTTTATAAAAATAAAAGACACAAAATTTCTCGGGAATTAAAAATTATAAAATAAATAAATATATTATAAGTTTTAAAATAATAATATTTAAGATGGTCTCGTTTGTATTCATAACCCATCTCAACTCACTTCAACTCATCTCGTCTCATCATTACAACTTTATCAAATTTCCACACAAAATATAATAAACAATTCAAATATTTTAAATTTTAAAACAAAATTTTCAAATTTTCACACAAAATATAATAAATAATTCAATTTTTATTCTACTATTCATAAAACATCTCAATTCATCTCTAAATTCAAACCACTCCTCAAGATCTAGATTTTAAGTTATAATTAATTTAATCTACCAGGTACTATTACATACACGATCTTTTGGACTTACGGAATGTCAAAGTGTAAGTGAATACTTGCTAATCAACTCATATAAATTAATTTTTCATAACATTATATTATATGTAAATTTAATTTGAATATGTTTCTCATTTGATTACACGCCCTATATATATATATATATAATTAATTAAGTTCATGTCTGAAAGTATGTTACTCTTTTTAAACATAAGTCTATAAGGGAAAATAAATGCATGAAATTTGATTTCCAATGTGCGTGCATTAATATGGAAGATTATAATAAACCTTAGATGGATATCATGAATGGAAAAATTGGCTATAAAGAGTCATTTGATCATGGGTGATATGCTTGACAGACCTAGCTAGAGGAAAAGTACTGGGGTTTGATGCCACTTGGCAAAATTTAGAGATTAGCTAGGCATTGGTGATCATAGACATGACGACTTAGATCAAACCCTTAATTCAAATGGCCCACTACAATAAAAAGTGCTTTTTGGGACAGAATGTTCAAATTAAAACTTCTAATTAATTTTGCAGTAATTAATTAGCCTTATAAAGTTTTAGATATCAGGGTCACCTTTCTCGGTGGCCTAGCATTGTCCTTTTGTTAATACAAGGTTTCAAACTCTTAGGTTATTCGCTTTTGCAATTTAATCCTTAAGTTTTGGTTATTACCCTTCTAGCTTTGGTGTTTGCACTTTGACCCCTAAACTTCTAAATTCATATTTTTAGCCTGATTCAAAAAATTAATTTTTTTCTTATATTTCATTTTCTTCTTCTTTTACTTCTTATAAGTCTGATCATGTAATCAAATTAATTTTCAACGCTTATGTATTTTCGGTTTTGGTTGAAAATGGTTATTTCTCATGAACGTTGGACATGCAAAATGTGTAATTGCCACGACTATTTGTCTTGGACAAAAATAGGAATGCAAAGATTTTCCTCGGTCATGTGTAAAATAATTATCCACCATTGAATTTCATGAAAAATTCACTCATTTCTCATGAGCTGAGAGTAGGTCTAGTATTATATGTCATGAAATTTTGTATGTTTTCTCCGTCATTAATGTCATAGGGAAAAATACTTTTTTGTCATAAATTAAACTTTTGGTGGAAAAAGAGATTGACTTCATCAATTATATGCCACCAAGCTACCATGGATCAATTTGGTGAGAAAAACCTTTTTGTCACCAAGTATATATTTTTTCTGACCATAGTTCCTCCCGGCAAAAAGTAGTATCTGTTGTATTGCCCTAGCGACCATCATCAATGAAGGTGGTGCGTCTGTCTCCAATCCAGCAGCAACATGATGGCTGCATATTGATCAGTTAATCCTTGGATGGATTAAAAGTTCCCTTTCTAATGCCCCCTTGTCACAGGTCATCCACATCAAATCCTCCTATGATGGCTGGGAGGTCTTAGAGACTTTCTATGGAAGTCACACATGTGACCGTGTGCAATAGATGAAGAGTGAATTTCAGTCACTTTCTGAAGGAACTTCTTCGCTGGGTGAATACATCCACAAAGCCAAGTCTTTGACTCTTTCGCTTTGGGGTGCAGGAAAGCAAATAGATGATGTGATTCCACATATGCATCCTTCAAGGTCTAGAATCTACATTTGACCCTATATGGTTGCTGTTATCAACGCTCGTGACATGTTTCCTCCACTTGAAAGTGTTATCATCAAACTTAGAGATTTTGAGATGCTCATCACTGCTGCTAAAGGGGTTTCATCCACGGTTACAATCTACACCAATCTTTGCTCCAAGCTCAATATCTCTTGGTTTGTCTATTCCTACAAATCCATGTCCGATTGTCACTTAACCTGCCTTAGGCCCCACTCCTACTCATCATATGATCACTTGAACCCAATATAGTACTCGTCGTCCCAAAGTGTATTTCTCTTCGAGACATCCTATTCCTGCACGTTTCATGGCTGATTTTGCAGCTCACTTTAAGGAATCGACTTCTTACGTTCATGCTCTTTAAGAGTCCTCATTGGAATCAAGCCATGCAAGATGAGATTCATGCTCTTCATGCAAATTGAACCTGGTCCCTAGTTCCACGAGGCCCATACATGAACCTTGTTAGCAGCAAGTGGGTTTTCAAAGTCAAAACTCGCTCAAATGGGTCTCTGGAGAGGTATAAAGCACAACTTGTTGCTCGTGGCTTCACTCAACTTCATGGGTTGACTATGATGAGGAATTCAGTCCTGTTGTTAAATTAGGAACGATTCGCTTAATTCTCACATTAGCCTTATCTCAAGGATGGTCATTGAAGCAAATAATGTATGCAATGCATTTTTGCATGGAGAATTACAAAAGCGATTCTATTTAACTCAACCTCCTAGTTTTGTGGATCACAGTCGTCCTGATCATGTTTATCTTCTTCATAAATCACTCTATGGATTAAAACAAGCCCCTTGGGCTTGGTATATGAAGTTCAGTACAATCTTCAACAAATGCAGTTTTACAAATGTCCGTATGATACCTCCTTCTTTTACTAGCACAAGGGTTCTCATGTTCTTATGATTTTGATATACATAGACGACATCATTGTCATTGTAGTTCCCCTGAACATATTTTCAAATTTATCTCTCATTTGTCTCAAGTATTTAATATGAGGGATTTGGGCAACTTGCATTATTTTCTAGGTATTCAAGTCTCTCGGGATGCCTCAACCCTTACATTCACTCAAACTCATTATGTTCTCTCTCTACTTCACAAGTTTGGTTTGGAAGGGGCTAAACCCGTTACCACTCCACTACCCTCGAGTGTTCATCTTTCTGCTAATTAATGATGATATTCCCCTAAGTGATCCAACTTTCTATCGAAAGTTGGTTGCTTCTATACAATACCTTACTCTAACTAGATATGCTTTTACTGTCAATCTCGTTTGTCAATTTATGCACAGCCCCCATGATACTCACCTTGTTGCTGTTAAACAAATTTTCTACTATCTAAATGGAACACTTAATCGTGGTCTTCATTTTACTCGGACACCCGTCACTACACTTCATGTATATTCTAATGCGGACTGGGCTGGCTCAAGGGATGATCGTCGCTCCACCACCGGCTTTGCTATCTTTCTTGGTAACAACTTGCTTTCTTGGTGCGCAAAGTGTTAGATATTTTAACATGAACATTAATAAATAGATCTTTGATTTTGTATGATCTACAATAATAAACAATAATAGTGAAAGACGTACCTTTCTCCATCTGTTTGATGAAGAAATAAATCTGGCTATGAGAGAAGGATCACCCTAGCAACTTGGCCTCACTAGTGTCTCCCGATGGCTAGAGGCACTCTAATGTTGTAGGTGAGAACCCTTTAACCCCTCAGTCATATTTATAGATTTATGGCCATCATGAAATCTAAGTTTTTGAGTTAGACTATAATTAGAGATAAGAGTTAATCTTATCTCTTAGGAGTTTAAATCCCATTATAACTCTAACAACTATTTAAAACTCTATTAGATATGGGTGAGTGGGACATAGAGTTCAAATAGAACTCTTACATTCTCCCACTTGGCCCATACGCCCATAAATGATATTTTCCGTTCATGAGTTTATTACAGGAAATTAACCATACTGTGCAAATTCATTTCCTGAAAATTTTCATAGCTTAATTTACATTTTATGAGTTCCGTAATATCAATGTCAAACTAGATACTAATGCGAGTCATGGCGGTCCTCTGTTATATAATCAACAAATTCCCTTCCATGTACCACAACCTCAGTAACCTAATTTAACATGATCTTTGATTGGGATAATTAAGGCTAATGCTATAATGCCTTGGGTTCCAATTCATGTCTATTGTTGACATTATCTTGTCATCATTCATCCACATTATTTAATGTACATATAAAGTGGAAAGACAAGAAAACATAAACAAAATAACCATAATAGATATCATTAAGTGTCAAAATAGAATTCAAAACATTTACAAGCTCATTAACATGTTCATATCATAAGACCCATTCTATCAACATGTTCCTTAAATAGCTTTGCTACTAGACCCTTTGTTAATGGGTCTGCTATCATGAGCATAGTACTAATATGTTCTATGGACACTGTTTGTTTCTGTACTTCCTCCTTAACGCCTAGGTATTTGAGCTCCATGTGCTTGGCACCTTTAGAATACCTATCGTTCTTGGAAAAAAAATACTGCAGAGGAATTATCACAATAAATTCTCAGCGGCCTGGCTATAGAGTCGATAACTCCAAGTCCTGAAATAAAGTTCCTCAGCCATAAACCATGTACTGTGGCCTCAAAGCATGCCACAAACTCAGCCTCCATTGTAGATGAAGCAGTGATGGTTTGCTTCATACTTCTCCATGAGATCGCTCCACCAGCCAGTAGGAAAACATAACCTGAAGTGGATTTCCTGCTATCAGAGCAACCAGCAAAATCAGAGTCTGAGTATCCAGTTACCTCCAAAATGTCAGTTCTTCTGAAGGTAAGCTGGTAATCCTTAGTTCCTTGCAAATATCGCAACACCCTCTTTGCTGCTTTCCAATGAGACATCCCTGGGTTACTTTGGTAGCGCCCAAGCATGCCAACTGCAAAACTAATATCTGGCCTCATGCAAATCTGTGCATATATCAAGCTCCCCACGACTGATGCATAGGGGATTTTTGCCATCTCTTTGCGCTCCCACTCATTTTTAGGACACTGAGATAGGCTAAACTTATCACCTTTTGATATTGGAGTGTCCAGTGATGAACAACTTTTCATGCCAAATCTCTCAAGAACTCTTTCTATGTAACTTTTCTGAGACAATCCCAACAGTCCTTGTTTTCGATCTCGAAAAATTTCGATTCCGATCACAAAAGATGCCTCACCCATATCTTTCATTTCAAAGTTCTTAGAAAGAAAACCCTTAGTTTCATAAAGTAAGCCAAGATCATTGCTGGCTAACAAGATATCATCAACATACAGAATCAAAATTATGAACTTACTCCCACTGACCTTTAGGTATATACATCGATCAACAATGTTTTCTTTAAAACCAAAGGCAGTAATGGTATCATTGAACTTTAAGTACCATTGTCGGGAAGCTTGCTTAAGCCCGTATATTGATTTCTTAAGCTTACATACTAGGTGATCTTTGCCATTTTCTGAGTAGCCTTCTGGCTGCTCCATGTAGACCTCTTCATCCAAACTTCCATTTAAAAATGTCGTTTTCACATCCATCTGGTGTAACTCTAAATCATAATGAGCCACCAATGCCATAATGATCCTAAAAGAGTCCTTTTTAGATACTGGAGAAAAAGTCTCTTTGTAATCAATGCCTTCTTTCTGAGTGAAACTCTTGGCAACAAGTCTGGCCTTATATCGTTCAATATTGCCTTTTGAGTCGCGTTTGGTCTTAAAGACCCATTTACACCCGACTCTTTTACTCCCTTCAGGCAATTCAACGAGATCCCAGACTTGATTTTGATCCATGGATTTCAATTATTCTTTCATGGCATCGATCCATTTACTAGAATCATTTCCGTGTATAGCTTGTGAAAATGTTAGTGGATCTTTACTTGTCCCAATGTCAAATTCAGATTCCTGGAGATACACCACATAGTCTGGTTAAATAGCAGGTCTTCGATTTCTCTGAGACCTGCGTAAAACAACCTGTTCTGGTGACTCCGAATTTGGTTCGTCAGTGATATTATCATTCTGAGATGGATAATCATTTACATGTTCCAATATATCATCGTGATGATCAATTAGAGGAACTATTATCCTTTCTGAGGATGTAGGTATAGGGACATATATCCGTACTTCCTCAATTATCACATCTCTGGGTTCAATTCTCCCACTGATCTCACCAAATTCAATGAATTTAGCATTTCATGTTTCCACTATTCTCGGACTGTGATTAGGACAGTAAAACCTATACCCTTTGGATCTCTCTGGGTACCCAATAAAGTACCCGCTTACAGTTCTAGGATCCAATTTCCTTTCATGTGGATTGTAAAGTCTCGCTTCGGCTGGACAACCCCAAACATGCATGTGTCTTAAACTTGGTGTCCTACCAGTCCATAGCTCGAAAGGAGTTTTTGGAACTGACTTACTAGGAACTCGGTTTAAGATATACATTGCCGTCTTAATAGCTTCACCCCACAGTGATTTGGGTAAGGTAGTATTGCTTACCATACTTCTGACCATATCCAATAAGGTCCGATTACGCCTTTCAGCAACACCGTTCTGCTGTGGCGTCCCGGGCATCGTATATTGTGCAACAATGCCACGCTGTTCAAGAAGTTTGGCGAATGGGCCAGGGTTACGGCCCGATTCATCATACTTTATTCTCCACCTCGATCCAACCTGATGATTTTCACTTTTTTATCTAACTGTCTTTCCACCTCCATGAGAAATACCTCAAGTACTGAAACAGCGTGAGATTTCTCATGAAGTAGGTAGATATATCCAAACCGTGAAAAATCATCAATAAAAGTGATAAAATATTTTTCTCCACCAAAACATTCAGTGGAGAATTGTCCACATATATCAGTGTGAATTATTTCAAGAAGCCATTTACTTCTTGTGGCACCTTTCTTAGTATGTTTGGTTTGCTTTCCTTTAATACAATCCACACACACTTCAAGATTAGTAAAATCAAGATGCGAAAGTATCCCTTCTTTTACTAATCTTTGTAACCGTTCCTTGGATATATGCCCCAATCTTTTATGCCACAAGTCATAAGAATTTTCATTCATAATGTTTCTTTTAGTTCCAATACATATTTCATGGTACTGGGTATAGGTATTTTTAATAAATGTATTATCGAGGCAAAGTCGATAAAGACCATCGGAAAGAAACCCAGAACCAATAGATAAATCATTTCGAAATAAATTGAAACTACCATTATGGAACGAAAAAGAATAACCATCAGTATCAAGTCTGGATAAGGAAATCAAATT
Source organism: Juglans regia (assembly GCF_001411555.2). Lineage (NCBI taxonomy): Eukaryota > Viridiplantae > Streptophyta > Magnoliopsida > Fagales > Juglandaceae > Juglans > Juglans regia. The sequence goes on from NC_049903.1 coordinate 20,695,434, forward strand.
ACGCCTCACAGAAGGCACATATACTGTGTTATGAAGGTCTAAATATTGACCGATACTTAAAACCAAACGAAAAGTTCCTATGGCTAAAACTTCAGCCTTATTATCGTTTCCCATAAAGATAAATCGTTCACTGGGGCTTGGTGTTTGGCTTGTAAGGTATCCCTGCATGGTTATAGAAACATGAACATTAGCACCTGAATCTAACCACCAAGAGTTAGTGGGAACATTTACAAGGTTTGATTCAAAACATATAAAGGCAAGTGATTTACCTTTCTTTTCAAACCAAGCTTTACGTTTCGGACACTCAGCTTTCATGTGTCCATGCTTCCCACAAAAGTAGCATTTGCTACTGTTATGTTGAACCTGATTAACTTTCTCAGGCTGCTTTCCTTTCGGTGGTCCAATTCGTTTCATCTTGCCATACTGGTGCTTTTTCTTTCCGGCTTCTTTGGTCACAAAATTAACAGAGTAATGACCTTGTTGTTTCAATCTCGCTTCTTCCTGAACTACCATACTTGCCAACTCATTCACATTCCATTTGTCTTTAATAGAATTATAATGCATCTGGAATGGACCAGACTGAGGTGGCAATGAGTTCAGAATAAACTGAACAATGAAGGACTCCTCAACTTTCATTCCAAGAGTTTGTAATCTAGCGGCAATATTGGTCATTTCAAGGATATGCTCTTGCATTCCTTTAGCACCATCATATTTCATGGTGGTAAGTCTAGCCATAAGTGTTCCTGCTAAAGATTTATCTGCGGACCTAAATCTCTCCTCAGCATTTTTCAAAAAAATTTGGGCTTCCTCAGCACTAGGGAGTGAATTTTTTATATTTTCAGCTATGGTCATTTTCATGAACATCAAACTCAGCCTATTTGATCTCTCCCATTGTTTATAAGACTCTCTCTCATCTCTATCACTATTCTCAGTGATGGGTGGTGGTTTTGGACTCGTAAGTGATGAGTCCAAGTCAAGGACTCCCAAGGTGAACCTAACTCGCTCAACCCATTCAGAAAAATTAGAGCCAGTCAAAACAGGAACAAATGAAGTTTGTGAGTGTAGTGATGTAGATACGCTTACTGCAAGAAAATTTTATCACATAATGCTTTGAGTTAGACACTTATAAATAATAATCAGAATTTAAACAATTATGGATAAACTAATAGTATCATCAAGACCCTCCTTTGGGAGTAGATCTTAATACACAAAGTGTTCTCACCAGTATTAAATTCTGTGGATGAACTAGTTGTATCATCAGAATTCTCTTTTGGGAGTAAACTCTGATATACAAAGTGTTCCCTCCAATCTTTACTTTTGATGGATGAACTAGAAGTGTCATCAAGACCCTCCTTTGGGAGTAGATCTTGACACACAAATTATTCACTCCATCATATCCACCTTACTATGGGTTTAATGATTTATCATAAAAATTAAGAAAATCTTGTATCCTTTGGACAACCAATATTTTCTTAATTTTTGAAGTAAATCATTTGCCCTATATTGGATAAAATATGCATGACATAATAATAGCCAAAATAAACAATTCATACATGTATTTAATAATATGCATAAAATCTAATTAATACATGTATATAATAATAACATGTTAATAAATTTAATACATGTCCTTAACAATAATAACATGTATAAAATAACAGAAAATAAATTCCAGAATTTTTCTTTTTTTTTTCTTTTTTTTTAATAAATAATAATAATATTATAATATAATATAATATAACCGATCCGGGTCTGGACCGGACCGTACAGTAACCCGGGCCGAAACCCGGTTCAGTGATGAGGCCGGTTAACACAATAGGCCAGAAACCGGGCCTACTGTACAGGGCCTTCAGGCCCAATTTGATTCTTTTTTTTTTTTTTTATTCTTTTCCGAGATGGGCCTTTCTCTCTGGCTGGGCCAAGGCCCACGACCCAGACCCGTATCACATTAAGAAGAAACCCTACAGGTTCTTCTTCTTCCAGCCTTCCAGCCCTCCAGCGCCGCAGCACCATGTTCCTTTCAGTGCCGTGCGATGGTGGAAGACACCGGCGAGGAACAGATGGCATGGCGTTCCCAGCCTCCTTCTGCCGCCGAGGTCCACTTCATTCACGGTTTCCTTTTTTTTTTTTTTATTACTGTATTTCTCCACAAAATCGCCGCAGGCAGTGGGCTTGAGAGCCCTCTGCCGCCGTTACAGAGATGCCGGCGAGGAGGTTCTCAGCCTCCTCGCAGTGCCGTCCTTCCTTAAGGCGGTCGAGATTTTATTTGGGTAGGGACTCCACCCATTCGGGATTTCACAACCCACTGTGCCATCCCGTTCACATCCTTGTACAGCCGTGTGTCGTGACACCGGCCACCACTCACAGTGGTTCCACCATATACGGTGGTTCCACAACCTCAACCACACGGTTTCTCAATTTCACCCAGTAGTTATCGGGATTTTTTTTTTTTATTACCAACACGCATCAATGTAAACAATGCGTAATATTTGAAATACACTCAATCAAAACAGATGCAAGTAATCGTAATAGGAGAATTAGGTGCAAAACCGAAATATATTAATAGTTGTCAGTGCATCGTAATTTCATATTACACAGAATCAATCGTTATAAAATTTTCCTCAGATTGTAAAATCAATGTTTTTAATCTTTCACAGAATAATAAAATCATAATATATGAAAGCACATGTTTACTGTAAATTTCATTGAGATCATAAAAATCTATAACCTGAAGCTCTGATACCACATGTTAGATATTTTAACATGAACATTAATAAATAGATCTTTGATTTTGTATGATCCACAATAATAAACAATAATAGTGAAAGACGTACCTTTCTCCATCTGTTTGATGAAGAAATAAATCTGGCTATGAGAGAAGGATCACCCTAGCAACTTGGCCTCACTAGTGTCTCCCGATGGCTAGAGGCACTCTAATGTTGTAGGTGAGAACCCTTTAACCCCTCAGTCCTATTTATAGATTTATGGCCATCATGAAATCTAAGTCTTTGAGTTAGACTATAATTAGAGATAAGAGTTAATCTTATCTCTTAGGAGTTTAAATCCCATTATAACTCTAACAACTATTTAAAACTCTATTAGATATGGGTGAGTGGGACATAGAGTTCAAATAGAACTCTTACATTCTCCCACTTGGCCCATACGCCCATAAATGAAGGGTGTATCCTCCATATCGGCTTGCAAAGTCAACTGTATGAAGGGTGTATCCTCCATATCGGCTTGCAAATATAATTTTTCTTAAAATATAATGCTATCATATATGAAGTTCTATCCCATAAAATGTCGTGCTTAGATTCATTCCACGACATATTTAAAATATCATGAACCGATCAAGGTTCACATCCCCTAATTACTAGAATTTGACTTCTGACTTAAGCTCTTACCTCTTCTTATCTTCAAATGATTGACATATATGAACTGCTTCTTGGTTCTTGATGATAAAAATGAGGGAAACGAGTAGACATTTGGGTGCACAAAGCTGGGCATGATTTTCTGATTTTATGGCAATATGTGTGTGAAGAAGAAAGTGGAGGAAATTTCTTGGTCCACCTTTGGTGGTGGCCGTTGGCAGTAACAATGGGGGGATTAGGGTTCTTGGGGTTGGTTTGTGGCTGGATTTTAGGTCCTACAAGGAATGATGTTTTCACCTTATCTTTTGAGAGATGATTTGGTCCATATTATGCAATCCATGGATGCAGAGGAGCAATTTGAGTCATGACAATGGACTGTTGCCATTTCAAAGTTGTTGTGGACTACCACATCGGGATTGAATTCAAGGATATCTTGTTACAAGGGGCATCACTTTTTTATCTTCTTGTTTTGTAAAGATCTTTAGGCATCTCTATGCTCAATGTAAGTATTTTAGAAAATGTTTTGACATTGACGAACAAGTAGGATTCAAGCTAGAGGTCCTAGAGATTTTAGATTATTGTGAGTGAACAGGGTCAATTTAGATTTTGTTTGAAGTATTCCTCAAACCACTTTCCAGACAGAGAAATTTTAAACTGCTCATGGATATCAGCACAGTCCAAAAGGTGGACTATTCTTTTTGGTTTATGGGAGGTGAATTTTCATGATGTACTTGGTTGACTCTTATCCAAGGGATTTGCCTAACTTTAGATTCATCCCAAAGCCTAGAGTCACTCCTGTGAGTTATGATACCAGGGATTTGCCTAACGATTGGTTAGGCTTATAGAGTCTAGATCCATTCGATGCAATCTTGATTTGACCATTACTGATTATGTAGCAACATGTCATTTTGAGAATGAGGAACTAACTAGTTGGAGCTAAGTGATTTGACCAAACAGATTGATCAACCCTTCAACACAGACCATTTTGTATTGAGTTATAACGATGGAATGGAAATGCATTGTGCCTGGGCGTATTAAAATGAACTGAAGGATATAACTTCATCACCAAGAACAAAGAGCATTCATACATATACTTACAAAGTTACAAGCATGGAAGCTAAAAGCAACGAATTTGATATTACATAAAACATGACATTTTCAGCAGAATAGTTGACATTGCAAGGATGCTGCCATCTTTTGTTGGGTTATTACCTTTATTTCTCAAAAGTGCAGTACTTGATATTCATCAGTTAATATTTTAAAAAGGTGATCTAGAGAAAGAATCGTTTCTTGCAGTTCTGATGTTGCTAGATCCTTTCAACAGATCAAATGAAGTGACAGAATACGGAAGGAGTATCACTTCCATGTCCTTGCCAGCATTTTCAAGCGGACTCTGTTTCGGTTTGACCTGGATACATACAATGGAGGACAAAAAGTTTATGCTGGGGAAATATTTAGAGCTATATGTTAGTTCTAACAATCTTACTATTCAAGAGAAAATATTCTTTCCTCTTTATTTCATGCTGTAATTTTTTGTTTGTAGTAGATTGTGGGAATCATGAAACCATGTATAGGCCAAAGAGATATGATCTCCTATATAGATATTACATTGGCAAGAAGATATGAAAATGCAGCTAAATAGTTACCATTTAATTAGTGGCTAATTAAAATCCTATTTGATTTTTGCCCAACTTTGGCTGGGTATGGGTAAAGATGGTAGAGAAATCTACCCACCGGCCTAACAGCACTAGGATATTGTCTTGGTCAATGAATATTCACTTCATAACCATAAATTGAAAACCTATCCTAATCTTTTGAGAATGTCTGAAGATCATCTTTACTTTAAGGTAATGAAAATGAAGACAATCTAAAAAGTTACCTACAAAATAGCATGTAGAAGTATATCTGAATATGCAGAGAAGCCCCCCAACAATTCAGAAGACAAGTTTTCTAGTACTACTAAAAAAGCGATTCCTGAATAATGACCTTATTTGGCTCGTTGAAGGAATTCTCATCCATCAGATTACCAGAGGTGAGTATGGTCTTTGTCGACCCGGATAACTGTATTGTGGAGTTGGGCTCCAATCCGTCCACACTTATCTTGAGATTAACTGTGTCATTCCCAAAGTTCACAATCTGCAAAAAAAAAAAAAAAAAAAAAAACAATTATCTCAAATTAATAGCAGTGCCACATAGATAGAAAAGCCAAATTCCATTCAATTCCAAAAGCGTATGATGCAGCTATCAAATTCAAAATAACTGAAGAGGTAGAAAAACCATTTCTCTGCCATTATCAACCACATGTATGGAATAAGACAAGATATTCGTGTAAACAAGTAACCGGATAATGCACCTGAACAAAGTAAAATCTATGAAGATGTTTGAATTTGAAGGTGCTGGAAATTGGGTAGGAAGCATTGCAGTATAAAAATAGCGAGGTCAGTCATGAGGAAGCACACCTTTATTCTTAGGTAACTCTTGCTATCATCTGAGTTTTCCCACATAATTGCAGATGCAATAAGGGAAGTGGATGTATTTTTTTGGAGTGTTGAATGAAGAAGAGTTGCTGAACTCGACTCCCTGAAGAAGTGTTGCACCCAGTAGCTTGGTGTTCCATATAGCTGTGAAGAGTTAAAGACAATTGCATCTGCATTCCACCTTAATAGAAAGTTTTTTAATCTCAGTATAACAATTATATAAAGGTTGAATTTTCACTTTCGAAGTAAAATATGTGGAAAATTATTTTATGTTGAAATTTTGAGAGAAATTACCATCTGTCATTGTCATTCACAAAAAGTGGTGCATAGCTTGCCATGCTAACTACATCACTGCATTGAAGAAAGAATTGGAAGTCAGCAGCTTTTCTTTCTGATTGGCCCTAAAACCTTTACGAATATAGAAGCTAATTAATTGCAACAGAAACTGAAGATCAAGATCCTTACTTTATGCACACAAACCCATCTGGAAACTCCCGGATTTAGGGATGTTTGAGAGACATAGCATTGTCAATTTCTGGAAATTAATGCAAATCAAAGCAGTTTATATAGTCTACTTGGTACTTATTTGTCAAACTAAATGGGCACAGGTTTCCATTTTACGGTTTTTTCCCTTTTGGATACTTTTACCATTTAGCTTTCTTTTTACTAAACTAGAGACCTGATTATAAGCCAATATTTTCATTGTTCTGCAGCTTGTACATATCGCACATATATCTCCTTAGCATGAATTTATCTTACATGAAGGCTCAGGCTCAAAGCACTAGTTTGGTTAACAAAGCATGAACGGGGACTGAAAAGGAAAGGCCAAACACTTTGTCCTAATGAAAAGAACCCTCACAAGATGTGGGCTCCAGATCAGATGTCTTCTAGAATAATGGTTCTTCACCCAACACTCCTATCTGGTTGTGCCGGTGAGCCTTTTGGATTCCCACTTTCCTTAACAAAAGGAAAAGCAAACAAAAGAAAGAACAGAATGAAAGAAAGAAAGAAAGAAAGAAAAGCAAAAGACACAGCTCAGCAAAAATTCTAACTCGATTCCTCTCTATTTGAGAATCCATGACTTTCAGGCACTACAGTAGTAGCAACGATGGGAAAGGCAAATAACCAGCGAGGTGCTAGATTTATAAAAGGATCTTACAAACTGATGTAACTCGATGTGAGATGTCAGATCTACTCTTAAAAAAAAAAAGAAAAAGAAAAAAAGCTTTACAATCAGACATACCAAATGAAGCCATATCAACTTGTAGGTTTACTTGGAGAATTCCTTTGTAGAGCATTTGTTATAAAGAGCAAACCATGTATGCCTTCATTAGGAGAGGAGATCCCCGCCATACACCATTGTTTGAAGCCATATCATCCATTAACTTCCAGCTTTCATTTATTATATCACACCCTCTACATTATCACACCAATCTATTGTCTTTTGGGTGGCACCTTTTGTTTAAATCAAATTAACTTTTTTGTCAGCAGATGCCTTTGTTGCACACGACCAAACCATCTTACATGGCATCATTCTTGCTACTAAGGCTCTAGGATGGGCTTTTGATTCCCCTTTTTTAACCAAAAACTTTATAAATATGTTATTAAGGAAAAATGTTAAAGGAAACTCAGGGAAAATGAAGAAAGGTCATGCATAGAAAAGAGAAATTAGCAAAGAATAAGTAAAATTTTGAAGGAGACCTCAAGGAGAACATAAATGCAAACAAATTCATTATTTTTGTTTTGATCGGTAAACAAAATTTTATCTATCATGAGAAGCAAAAAAGTTAATTATTAATGTCATTTCTCAAATAAAAATAATTTTAGTAACATTAATTTGCCTTATTTACATGTCCATATGAGACATTAATGGATTACTTAACATAGTTGATGTTCCCACTTACTTTCAGAGACCACAAAAACTATCAAGGTCTTGACCATTCAAAATTTCTGTCCATCGTATATCAAAGTGACCTATACTCAATATTTGAGTATATTTAACTTTAATAAGATTAGTAACTATTTGCTGTTAATGAATGTGTAAACAAGTTCAGTTGACAATAAGTTTGTAAAACTTGTATTAGCTGTGGTGCCGTTCATGAGTACATCATAAGTGTCGGAATTTTTAACTAGAAGTCACCTCTTCCATGAACAAGACAAATCCATTTGTAGTTTTCTCAGATAAAATGCCTAATTTCACCACTAGCGATGAACTATAAGTTTGCAAGTCATTAGCAATTATAACTTCAGTGGACTAGTCTCGTTAAATGAACCTGAATCATGATCTTAATTGCTTGAGAACTACATGCAATTCATCTAATGAGATATATACGGATTCAAATAAATAGATATGCCCAGGGATTAAGCATTCATCTTAATAACATAAACAAATTTTTAATAATAATGCACAAGTTTAATTGACTTTTAGAACACAATTCTAACTTTAGATCAGGCAAACGACTGGGGAAAACTCAGCATCTTCCAAAAACTATCAGATTAGAGTTGATATTTCTTATGTTCTTTTTCTAGGATTAGTTGCATGGTTCCCCTAAAGAACGCATTGGAGGAAAAAAGAATCATCAAATTTGGACTGAATTGAAGTAATTGCAGGCACAATTTTACAGAAAGTTCAAAAATTACATCAAACCTGTTCTGTTCAATCCCAATAAGGAATGCAGCCTCAGCCAGTGCTGCTAAAAAAGTTCCTTTGCCAGCATCTTTCCCAGTTACAGCATACTCACTTATAAAAGCCTAATGCATATCAATTAAAACCCTTTAAGTATTTGATCAAATATATATCTAGAATACAGGGACAACATCACACCTTTGGACCGTCACGTGATGTAAGATCAAACCAATGAGCCATCGAAAACATGTCCTTGGCAGATAATGGATAAACCTAACCAAAACACCAGAGTAAGATGATTTTGTCCCTCGTTGCCCAATGAAGGACGAAAGACATTCACATCATGAGACGTAAAAGATCATTGAAATGCCTCCATTCACATATCAATACAAGAAATGAAGATGAGAATTTTTACATGATAATCATACAAATCTGCAGGGTGATCCAACTTTTGAGAAAACCTGTCACAATTTGTGATAATTTTGATGTCTGGATAAGCCTTCTTTATGGCATTATGGAACTTGAGGTAATTTCCTGGTCAATGAACAATAAAATAATAAAGAAACTAAAACAAAGAATAAATTCATACATCAGATGCATCACTAAGAATCTGTATTGCAGTGACAATTTTTTTCTTCTGAATTCTTTGGTTTCAAAAATTTTTTGGAAGGAATAATGGTTGTTGCAACAACTAAATTATAGCACACATGCAGTCAGTCAAATTAACCGAGCAGTACACTTCACAATCCACTTGGAAACCAAAGTTAAAAGTGTTTTTCTGGAAGCACTGAGCTTTTGGTGTGCACAAGTACAAAGGAAAAATAAATACATCCATCTAGCATTTCAAGAATTCAGGTACTATATCTTCCCGTGGAAAACTTTCCATTGAGGCAAGTAAAATATGAAAACAACTCCATTTAATGATGAGAGATTTAAAGGTGGTGTTGCCAACAGAAGCTTAAATGACAAGAGAGAAACTTCGTTAAAAAAAATGTTTTTACAGGAATGAAGCATCATGGAGGGAAAGAATGCTGCAATGAAAGGAATTCAGATCTTCATTAATGTAGAGTCGATTTTCTCCAACATGAAGTTCTTGCAATGCAATAGTATCTCAGAATATCGTACCATTTGTTTCTCATTATTTTGGAATTGAACATATGCAACTTGCTAGCATTGCCTGTTTAGGATTTAACTTGGAGTCGATTTTCTCCAACATGAAGATTTTGCAATGCAATAGTATCTCAGAATATCGTACCATTTGTTTCTCATTATTTGGGAACTGAACATATTTAACTTGCTAGCATTGCCTGTTTAGTTTGCAATCATTTTTGTGCATTAGGATAATACCTAATATGATGTTTTCTGAGTCATTCTAAATTGAAAGAATGAGTAAAAGACACTCTCTGAGCAAGAGTTACACGAGTGTGTGTGTGTGTACACACTATACAAGGCTATGCATGAGAGAGAGAGAGAGAGAGAGAGATTGCGGGCCCTACCTAGACCAATAAGGATCATGCTTGTGACCGTTAAATCAGGTTTTTCCTCAGTACATAAGAGTTTGCTAAATAACATCATCAGACATTAGGAAAATTACAATGCCCAATAAAAAGCAAGATAAAGTGCATTAATCATGTATGACTAAGTAGAATAGACAAAATGTGAAATAGACTTTACTGACTCAGAAAGGGCCTACAGAAAAAGATCTGGAGTAATTGACTCAGATACAATAAAATGTTACTCATATAGATACATGATTCTAAGTCATATTAGTAAATGTATGGAGAAGATCATCTTTTCCTCAATTTATAATCTCTATAAAGGCATCCAATCTATTTGTTAAATAATAGTAATAATAATAATAATAATAACATTAAAACATAAATGGGTAACCTCGATAATTCGTTTTCCAGCAATCCTCATTCCCAAGAGCTATATGTCTCAAGTCAAAAGGTTCTGTATGTCCCATTGCAGCTCGCATAGAACCCCATGTAGAATTAGGACCGCCTCTAGCAAACTCAATACTATCGAGGGCTTCCTGTAATCAAGCCATTTATCATCAAAGAATAAAAATATTGACTTTTTAGCCCCAAAAAGTGAGGCTGAATTGTAGAGAACATGAACTGAGATATGAAGCTCTGTTATGGTAGAGTATCAACTTGATCAACTTAATGTAATACGACGCAACAAACACACATACTTGCACAAAAGGCTTGACATTGGAAGTACTAACTTGATCATTACGACTGATACCTGTAGAATTGTTTGATTATATAAAGTAACAAAACATATATTATTCAATTGCTAGATTGAAAGTAAAACAGTTAGAATCACAAGCATGGTGAAGTACCAATATTGAACACCCATACTGGCAATGCGCCTAGGTCCTCGGTTAGCTGCAGAAAAGAAAATTAATGTATTAAAATCAGCTCAAGAATTATATAATGGAACATTCTCAGGTTATTAATAATGCTAACACTCCACCCCAAAAATTAAAAAAGATGCCTACTTGGAGAAACTCAAAGTAACCAAGGCCATCATCCGTCCAGTACATCCAAACATCACCAAAGTGCCCTGGTCTCTCCTCCCAGGGTCCAATGGTTGCTTTCCAACGAAATGCATTTCTTAACCAATCACCTACAACAAAGGAGCCACCTGATGCAACATAATTTGGAGGGCACACATCATTACTTAGGTAGTAACTTCTGAGGAATAAAACATTATTTATGTAATAACGATTAAACTATGATGTCAACCCTTGCTCAATTAACAAACAGAAAAAGCCTAATGTACATCCCAAAATTTACAGCGCCTTTATAACCCTTTTGAAGCTGCTGTTTCTTTTTGAATGGGGTGTGTTGGAGGTAGTGTTGGGAACAAAGATATAGAGGATAGAAAATGACCGATCCAAAAGGTTTCATGAGTTTCTTGCTCATTTTCTCACAGAATTTCTTGGACAAATTTATGATTAATACTGGAAAAGAAATAAAATGTGTAAAGAAAAGCCAAAATGGGGACGTCAACCAAGAACACAGAATAACAAATCAATAATAACAACAGCTTAAGATTTAAAGTTAGGAGCATCTATAAAACTTCAGAAAGACTTCAAAGAGGCAAAAAAACAAAAAGGATGAACTGAGACCCATCTGAACAAAACTTCAAGAAAAATCGATTTGTTTCATTCACGGATTCTCCATTCAAAAGCACTCCTACTAAGTAATATATCATATAGTCTTGGATTATGAAGAGAAAATGTTGATACAAATAAGCATTCAAAGCAATGACCAGCCATGTGCCAAACGGGAAGATGTAGATGAAGTATTATGGAAATATAAGCATCAGCATCACAAATATTACGCTCACAAGCCTGTATAATGCTGTCTATATGTTCCTAAGAATAACTAATACAATCTGAATTTAGAATTCTCAACACATACAATTTATGCTCACCTGGAAATCTGATAAATTTTGGTTTTAGATCTGCCAACATTTCAGCAAGCTCACTTCGGAAACGATGTCCCTGTGCCAAGACAGATTTTGTTGAAGACTAACAAGACCCCAATGGAATGAATGTACTAAGCCATAACAAGAGGATCTCGGTGAGCATTCAGGTTAAAACTTGACAATAAGTAAATATATAATTATTTTGAACAACTTGCACTGAAGATATTTTTTTTTTATAAGTATGCAATGAAGATATCAACTTCCAATGCAACCAAAGCTCAAATGATGAAAGGTGAAACCTTGCAAATATTAATCTTTATTTAAGTTTTGAAATTCCACAAATTATTTCAATCCTAACATGCACCAGAATATGAAAATTGATCAAACAAGGTTTATTCTTTTTCTTTCAGCATGTTTTACTTTTCAATATCATTAAGTGGGTATCGCTTTTAGGGTGTAACAGTGGCTGAACAAGTCAAGTAGAAGACAAAAATGGCACAATCGAAGAAGTTTGTTTAAGATTATTCGTCGAATGGCTTTTAAAAATGTGTTCATTATATCTTCTTCTTTTGTTTTCTCTTAATGGACTTTCCCAGGATAAAGTCCAAAATTCTCATATGGCCGGTTTAATTTATACTGCATTGCAAAGGGATTGATATCAAAGAAAGAAACAACAATAGCTTAAGGTAATACAGCAGATAATTACCCCCTGCAGTGACTGCAAGAGACTTTTCCCTGTTAGATTCTGGGAAGACGGAAAGATTGCAAACAAGAAGTCGAGATCAGGGCACATGAGTGTTCACCATAAATTCCCATATCCAGATTAACCATTGATTATCTAGACAAGGGGACCTTAAATGAAGAACGAATCAGCTTAAACCATCTTATATTAAAAAAAAAATTCTTAAAGAATATATTTTCACAATCAAGATTGACATACTAAAGTTGCATGCTATGCATCAGTCATATTAAACACTAGGGTACACGTATAAATCCCATTTAATGGTATGGGATATGGATGATGTGAAGAAAAGGAATGCACGTTGGCTGAGTTGAAGAATTTTTTCTTCCACACTTATTGTCTTGGCTTTCCGCTATTGTATTGCAGGGGGGCAATGTCCATGATTTCTTGTCTTTAATTTATCGCATGTAGAATGTATTTAGGTGTTCATCAGTATACTTCCTGTGTACATGGGCTATGCCTATTTCATTCATATATATAATATTTATCTCTTACTTATCAAAAAAAAAAAAAAAGAAAAGGATAGCTCACTGGCAAAATCCATCAGCATCCCATCAGATAAGATGGACGGTAAATTCAGTGACATTCAACTTATTCATTAATAAACTTCTATCATAACTGTATCACGTGTACATGTATAATCTACCTTATACATGTAAATAAACCATAGTTGGAGTGCATGCATTCCTCATGTAACGACCATATATGACTTCAGAAAGAAACAGATACCTTATATGTATCCACTGGCATAGCTGACACTTGGTCAAACCAAATAACTCCTTTTCTGGTTGTAGTCAATTGAAGTCTTGAATTAGGGTTTGTGGCGTTGGCTTCCAGCAGGACCTCCATCTTTGTCCAGTTTGAGACTTGAGAAGCAGAAGCTCTGAGAGGCAGTCAAATGTATTTCAAAGGATGAATTAGCCCTGTTCAATTAGATAATATTTACAGAACACTGAAACAAGAACACTGAAACAATGCACAAATGGTGCTCACAATATTTCACAAGTTGCCAGTGTCTCCAAGCCATTTGAGCTCGTCAATGACACGAATAGATCAATTGCTCCTGACGAACGAACATACAGAACCACTTTGTATTTCTTTCCTTTCACAATATTCTGAAAGAAAACAAAAGTAAGTGAGTTTGTCACAAATCAAAAGTTTGAAAGAATAACTTGGCAGAATTATAATATAAAAGATGAAGGACTTCGCATCCTGTTGCCTAGACACCTGAACATTATAAAACCCATATGGACTGTAAACTGTGTCCTAACATTCAAGATTTTCCCAAAAGAAAATGTTACGTTCCCTGCACATGGCATTAGTGATCTTGTCGTAGAAAAGGTGTCGACTTACCATGCCCCAGAAGCCCGGGTTATAAATACCAACGCCCCCAGCAGGACATTTATTGGTACCTGTTGTGTCACATAGTACCTCCATTCGGAGTGCAACCTTATTGAGCTCAAAACATGATGAGCGGTCAGTGGACACTGTAAGGGATGAGTCCTCATCCCCTATAATAGACCAAGGGTCTATGTTTGAGGGGATATTAGGTCCCCCAGCTTCAAAACCTGGAAAAGAAACTTTATGAGTATCCCAAACACTAAAATATAAAGATGAGGTCTTGCATTTCAATGGCTGGTTGTATAAGACAATATCAAATTCATAATATTTATAGGATAGTTCAACAAGCATTTTTTTATTTTTTGGACACCAATGCTAAGCAAACAGCCTCATGGATAGTTGGATCCTAAATATAACTTTAACAATCTCAAAATTATAAATGTTTAAAAAATATCAGGGTCTCTCTCTCTCTCTCTCTCTCTCTCTCTGTGTGAAGGTCCATAAGCAGTGAAGAAACTCTTTTGTACATTGGAAGTTTAGAGTATATAGAAATGACCTCTGTTGCTCACAAGCTCTGCCCACAACCCTCCAGCACCGGCATGGTTAATCTCCTGCAGAAAAGCATTTGAGAGAATGAATATTCATCCTACTCACAAATTGTTATTATACACTCAACCATTGAAGATTCATCATACACATCACGAGGGCTCACAAATTCCATACTAATTTAAACCATTTAGTTTATCTTTAGAGACATTTCATAAGATTGACATCAAATGAAGCATGGCTAATCAGATCGATCAACTTTCCGTATACAAAATCCAGAACACCATGTCGGTGCTTTCATGGAATTCATAACTTTTTAAGATTGCTACTTTATTTTTGTGTGCAAGTCCACAAAAATAAATAAAAATAATTTGTACAGACGGTATGCCAGCCCGCACGACTCTTTACAAAAAAAAAAAATAATATTTATAGTGGTGAGTATGTAAGTGTCGTACAGTCACTTTGAAAAAAATAAATAAATATGAGACTTACATGAAAATAAATTAATTTTTTAATAGTAGACCTCACTCTTTTTCAAAATGATTGTACGGTATTTATGTACTTCACGATTGTATGTAGTATTACTCTAAGAAAAATACTCATTCTTTTTGTTGAAAGTTACTACTGTGACTTTTTTATTTTTTATTTTTATTTAATGATTAAATAAGTATTTTTTAATAATATTATAATTTTTTTATTTTCTTAAAAATATTTAAAAATACATGAAAAAAAAATCAAAAAAAAAAAATACAGAAAACATTAGTGGGAGCCCCAGCGAGAGCTCCCAGTGGTGGGAGTAGCACCATCTTTAAAATAAATAGGATTCATATAAAAAAAATTATTTTTTTCCTGTAGATCTTATTATTTTTTTTTAAAGAAAAATACTACTTGCCTCATAGTTTTTGTCCCTTATCTTTGGCACATCATGTATTTTATTTTATTTTTTAATTTTTTATTCAATAATTAAGAAAATTATTAAGGAGCACGTCCAGCGATACACCCTTGACTGTCCAGTAGCAGTATTCTTTTTTCAAACGACGTACTCTATGCTCGGAGGATTCGCATTGAATTATAGAAATACAAATATAAAATTTGTAAAATATGACATGATTTTACATTTAATTATTTCACTCAAAATTTATTTTCATATTAGATTATTTATCTATTAGGTAAAATAATAATAAAATAATATAAATTTAATAATTTTTTTTAATTTTTTTTTTTTAAATTAAGAGCTATATAGAAATACATTAATAGAAGTGCATAGCAATATTTCTGAAATGTAACAAATACATTCTAAATATTTAATACAACACTATTAAAAAAAACACATCTATCTATTACATTTCATCCATTAATTTATTTTTTATTTTTTTTATTTTTTTATTTTTCCAGCTCAAATCCCAGCATTGGGAGCACTAAAAAAAAAGCAAAAATCCCCTCAAAAAATAAAAAATCTTAAATCTAAAAGATTGAACTCAGCAATAATATGCAAAAAACAAAAAATTTGAAATGAAATAAATGGTGTATAAGAAAAGCAAAGGAAATAGCAAGTACCTGAAAATATTTTTTAATCAATTTGATCTAGTTACAGTGACCACTAAATATAACCACCAATCTCAAATTATTGTAACTAAGGGTGTGTTTAGATGTTGAAATGAGTTGAGTTGAGTTGAGTTGACATGATAAAATATTGTTAGAATATTATTTTTTAATATTATTATTATTTTGAGATTTGAAAAAGTTGAATTGTTTATTATATTTTGTATTGAAATTTAAAAAAGTTATAATGATGAGTTGAGATGAATTAAGATGAGTTTGAGATCCAAACTCACCCTAAAAATCATATCTTTTTGATGTTGCATTATCAAATGTAGATTGTTTTTAAGGTCTATTAGACAAACTCATACTTTAATTTTCATTTGCATAATCCAACGTGAATGCTCTTATGAATAGAGCCGGCATGTTTTATAAATAAATAATTAGCACGTGCACAATTACACGTGTAAAAGCTCGAAACCGAACATAATTACAACATAGACTGCATATAGAGCATAAGCAGGAATTCAAAATAAAAAATGCAAAAATGATTTAAAAAATAAAAGCAAAAAGCAAGCAATACAGATAAGAACATACAAGAAACTCGATCAGCGTTGAAGATCAGGATCATGTTCATAGTTCCAGGTCGACTACTAACCTCAAAAAATATTCCAAAAAGTGTTTCGGGTATTGGCCGTCCCAATGCTTCAGAAGCATTAACAAGAAGAATTGCTCTTTGGTTGGCATTATCTCCAATAGAAAGACATTGAGGCACAAAAAAACTCCCAATGAAAAAGCAAAGCAGAAGAACACTCATGTAAGGAACCTTGCAAGAACCCATCTTGTCCTCAACACATCTACTCTATTCACAAACTCTTTAAGAAATGGGAAAGGATGAGATTATTCAGTTATATTCTGATGAACTCGACAGAAAAAAGGAGACAGCTTGATAAGCAACACTGGACTGACGCCTCACAAAATGAGAAAGTCTAAGAGCTAGCGAGGAGTGACAAACAGTGTTGATGGAAGTGGGAGCTTCACTGTTTTTTGTCTCTGCCGGAGTTTATCATAACAAGAGCTTTTATAGTTGGGTTCAGTAAAGTCTTTGCCTTGCTTTCACGTAAGCAGCTATTTTTCAGGCAGTACTGGATTTCAAGCTACAACGATTTCCTCGTTTGATTGTGGACCCCACCCGCGATTCTATCTTCCGATTATGTTCCATTATTTTCCCAAAAATCATTTGTCCTCTGCCTGTCTTGCATCTCAGCTCCATTGATGTCGTGTTTGGTTTGTTGGGTTATGGGGCCGGGTTGTTTTTGAGTTGAGAAGACGTCAAGTCGAGAGTAGGGGTGTCAAATCGTGTTAACGGATCGTGTTTGTATTGTGCCAATACATATATATTATACTATATAGGTCAACCCTAACTTGACCCGTTAAGCTTATCGTGTCAAAATCTCAAACCCTAATACGACCCAATAACATAACGGGTAGTGTTGTGTCAACCTGTTGAGACCTATTTATGTAAATGAATTGAAACAAACCCAAAATTAACCTCTTTAATGTAGTTAAGTTTAACATAATTTTATATAAATGTTAAAATCATAATATCTATAAAAAAAAAAAATATAAAACTAACTACAAGTCCAAAATTACAATCTAAACAATAAAAATATCGAAATTAAAATTCAAAAAATTTTATTTTTTAGGTATAAGGGTATAATTGTAATTTTAACTTTCTTAACGGGTCATAACGGGTTGACCCGTTATCAACCCGTTAAGCTATCGTGTCTTAACGGGTCAACCCGTTTTGACCCAAACCTGTTAAGGGTAAACCCTAACCCGCTTTTATCGTGTTGTGTTCGTGTTGGGTTAATGGGTCGTGTCACATATTGACACCCCTAGTCGAGAGTTCGCTCAAATGTCGCTCGACAATCATGTGCTCAAGCGAACCTTGGGCAGTGAGTTTGCTTGAGATGCGCTTGACAATTGGCTCAAATGAACGTTGGACAAAAAGTTCACTCCAACAATCACTCGAGAATGTTGGACAAATTGTCACTCGAGACTCGCTCGGTACTCCACTCGAGCGAATAAACCTGTTTTGCTATATTAGGATTTCTGATGCCGTTTTATATAAATATGTAATATTTATGTTCATATGGTCTTGATTGAAATGTCAAAAATGGCTGAGAGAGAAAAATGTGTCTTGTGAGAATTCTGGTGAGAGAAAGAAGTCCTAGAGAGAGAAAGGGAGAGTTGAGATTTGTGAGTAAAGGGAAGATATTGTAACTAACTGTGCTTTGTAATCTCATATGGAATAAAATCTCCTACAGCTTTGTGGACGTAGATATAAGAGAATCAATATGATACATGACAATCCCATGATTAATGGTCATCCCAGATTTCTCTCTATATAATTAGGATTGTAATCAATCTATTTATAGTTTATCTTTATAGATGTATATTCCTTATTTAGCCACAGTCTTGTATTATATATTGACTTGTTGTAATGAGAATTCAATTAAGCTTTCCTGCAAATTACTTGTGTAAACCTTTTAAGCATGTTGCCGAACCACATAAATTTTGTGTATCGTGTGATTATGTGTGCTTAATTCCTGAGTTTTTGCATTATTATGTTTACTTTCTGTCTTGATATCGTTGTGTGTGGGTGATGTTTTTCACAACAATTGTTATCAAGAGCCCAAAGTTTTGGACTTGAAAAATAATGATGTCTAGAGAAGAAGTGAAAATTGGAATCGAGAAGTTCAATGGCACATATTTTGGTTATTGGTGAATGCAGATCGAGCATTATCTCTATTGGAAGAGGCTCCACCTTTCTCTGTTGAGAAAGAAGCCGGAAAACATGGACAATATTAATTGAAATCTATTGGATCGACAAGTTTTGGGGGTTATTCGACTCACCATGTCTATATCAGTGGCACACAACATTGTTAAGGAGAGAACCATAACGGATCTCATAGCGGCTTTGTCAGGTATGTATGAAAAGCCTTTTACGAATAATAAGGTACATCTGATGAAGAAATTTTTCAATTTGAAAATGGCAGAAGGTACGTCTGTTGCCTAACTTCTGAATGAATTCAACACTATCTCAAATCAATTGTCGTTGGTCCAGATTGAGTTTGATGATAAGATTAGAGCATTGATTATGTTAGCATCGTTGCCAAATAATTGGGAGACCATGAGAATGCCAGTGAAGAATTATGCTGGTAAGATGGAATTTTTATGATGATGTTTATGATATTATTCTTTCTGAGGAGGTACATAAGAAAGACTCTGGTGAGTTTTCTGGTACCAGTTTGTCCTTGAGTGTTAACGATCAGGGTTAGTGACATGAAAGGTCTAGGAATAGAGGCAAGAGCAAGTCGAGATCTGGGCAACAAATCACTTGCTAGAATTGTGGCAAACCGGGCCACACCAAAAGAGATTGTCAAAATAAGAAAGTAGTGAGGATGATGCTATGAACGCAGTGACTGAAGAAATACATGATGTTCTATTTCTTCCAGTGCACAATCCAATTGACAATTGGGTGTTAGATTTAGGAGCTTTATTCCATAACATCTCGCATCGAGAGATCATGCAAAATTATGTTGGTGGTGATTTTGGAAAGATGTACACAACTGATGGAGAGGCACTGGATGTAGTGGGAGTGGGCGATGTACGCATTGCACTCCTGAGCAGGAGCGTGTGGACTTTGCAGCAAGTCAGACAAGTTCCTAATCTAAAGAAAAGCATGATCTCTGTGGGATAGTTTGACGACAGTGGTCATACAATAGCATTTTCTAGAGGAGCGTGGAAGGTCACAAAGGGTTCGCTAGTCTTGGCACATGGTAAGAGAACTGACACTTTGTATTTTACATTAAGGCCCAGTGATGTGTAGGAAAATATAGCATTGCAGCAGAGTAGGCTTAGTTGCGCAAATCAAGTAGGGAAGCAAAATGGAGTTAGTTTTGCAGTTCTTGATGTAAGCTTGGAGAAATCTCCCGAAACCAAGGTGCAGTGCAGAGGTGTGAGAGATGGGGACAAAGTGTTCGGTATTTCAGGGATGTCTACACCTACAATTGCTACTCGGAGAGCTATTAGGACAACTAGAACTCCACACAGATCAAGCTACCAGGACAACCAGACCTTCAGGGAGGAAGAAGAGACTGCACAAGAGATGGGCATGTCGGCTGAAGATAGAACAAGTTATTAGTAGGAGGTGAAATCAATCACTCAGATCAAAGAAGAGGACATCAACAACAGTTTCTCTTATGTATGTCAGGCTCGAGACTGGATATTCCCAATCTAGTGGGAGTTGTGAGTCGTTCAGTATATGTGTTGAATGTGAGCATTGTACGTGAGAGACTGGACTTCAATTCATCTTCTGGCTTAAAGACAGGAGCTGCAAGCAGCAGAAATAATAGGGTTGATGTTGGAGACAATGGTTGGCATGTGGAGAACCAGCCTCCAAGTGGGAGATTGTTGGATTATGGAGCCTGGTTGTTTTTTAGCTAAGAAGACGTCAAATTGAGGATTCGCTCAACTCTCGTTCAACAAGGTGCTTGAGCAATGCTTAGTTACTGAGTTTGCTCGAGGTGCACTTAATTGTTGGCTCAAGCGAATGTTGAACAAATTGTTCGCTTAAGGCGCACTCGACACTCCACTCAAGCGAATAACCCCGTTTTGCCAAATTAGGGTCTCTGACTCCATCTCCTAGAAATATGTAATATTTTATGTTCATATGGATGATATTGAACTGTGAAAAATAGGAGAGAGAGAAAGAGAGAGAGAGAGAGATGTTTTGTGAGCATTCTTATGAGAAAAAGACGCCCTAGAGTGAGAGAGAATTGAGATTTGTGAGTAGAGGGAAGCTCTTGTAACTCACTGTGCGTTATAATCTACTTTGGAATAAAATCTCCTGCAGCTCTGTCGATGTAGACACGTTGTCGAACCACATAAATTATATGTGTCGTGTGATTGTGTGTGCTTGATTCCTTAGTTTCTACATTATTGTTTTCATTGTCTCTCTCAATACCATTGTTTGTGGGTGGTGTTTTGCACAACATGGTGATCTACATTTTTAGAAATGTGATAATTAGAAGATAAAATTATAATAAATCCTATTTATAAATTGGAATAATATCATTAACAAGTGAAATTTAAAATTTTGAGTCTTGCAAATCAAATCTTACTTCTTAACCAGTCGGGATTGTGCATTTTCTACACTGACTTACAAGGTGAAAGATAGAAAATTATTAGGCATCTCTAAAGTATGGATGACTTTGTATGCTCGTCCTATCACAACATGTCATGAATAAAATTTGTTTATGTAAGCATCAATTTTAATTGACATTACATCCTATATATGATAGGATAAAAGCACTACAAGTCTGTACTCCAAGAATACTTAATAAATAGTTCAAAAATTATTAAATATATATCAATAAGATACTATTATTGTCTTTGGTATTCTTTTTTTTTTTTTTTTAAATTAGTTTTTCGTAATGTTCAAAATGTGAGTGGTTTTCTATCCCAACATTCATTGATCAAAGAAAAATCTCATACATGAGGCCTCGAATAAAAAGTTTTTGAACTCTTAGGAAAATAAGTTCTATTAATAAAAAATATTTTTTTCATGTCAGTCTCAAATTTATTAATTTTTTCAAAAAGAATACGTGAGATTTGCATACAATAAGACTGCAAAGTCATTTCTTTTACTTAGCATTTGATGATATATAGTTATAAAGTCTTCCACTTCAATACTTCTTATTGGCCTCGTTTATTTTCAGAAAACATCTCATCTCATCTCACCTCATTATTACAATTTTTTCAAATTCCCACATAAAATAAAATAAACAATTCAACTTTATCAAATCCCAAAATAAAAATAATATTAAAAAATATATTCTAACAATATTTTATTCAACTTTTTAATTTTAATCTTAACTCATCTCATCTCATCTCATTTCTAAAAACAAACGAGCCCTAGTCTTTCAAAAAAACAAAAAAGGTCTTCTAGTCGATTATAACAAAGATTTTTAGTTATATATAACCCTAAGAAATTAAAAGAAAGTCAGTTGGTTACTCAAAAAAATACATCACATTGTATATCAACAATACTTTCATAAGCCATTTTATATATAAAAAAAATTAAAAAAAATGAAAAGATTATCACAAATTACTGATTAAAATAGAAGTTTTGTATAACAAAAGTTGTTTTTGAATTAAAAATAAGAGTAGATAGCAATCATTCACTCTTGAATGTTTCACAACACTCATGAATAAAGCATTGTTGACATATTTAATTAGAAGAACATTAATTAATTGTTTTATGATGCGTTGCGTTCACTCCAAGACAAAACATCCTATACTTAGTTTATTAGCATTCTTAAATTTGGGGCATCCATCTCATGATCAAGCCATTTTTATAAACACTTAGCCTTCGAAACCCTCAATTAAATAATTGCAATTTCGGAAAGCTTATAAATTCTCATTTCCTCATAAAAAAAAAGGAAGCAAATAAATATATAAATAAATAAATAAATTTGGAAACCATATCTCAAAAATAGTCATATTAATTTGTTGTTTTTTTGCTTTTTTCTTTTAAATATTTTTTAAACATCTTTAAACATTTTTTAAAAAATATCAATACAGTAATATATTAAGGAAACATACATACATACATGAGCGGTCAAATTGAGGAAACAAACTAACTTAGGCAGTATAATATCATTTACCAAGTTTTTTTTCCAACTTCTTTCTCAAACATACAAAATTCTCAAAAACATCCCATACAAAGACTTTTCCTATATTTTCAATTGGGAGTATTTGTTTGTTTAATAATGCCGTGTGTTTTGGTCTTTAAGAGATTTGCCCAATGCGCAAATTGTTTTAGGACTAACATAATGTGTTAGCTTTTCTTTATTTAAAAAAAAAAAATTTAAGTATAACTATAATTCAATATTTAAAAACTATAAACAATAAATAAAAAATAATAAGGTTGGATCGCCGAGCACTAGGTAGCTATGGCTCAAGCCACAACGAGCTAGCCGCTTGATTCAGCCTTCCAATGGTGGTGGCCCAGGTTTGGCTACGAGTTGCGGGCCTTAGAGCATTCTCATTGGATTAGCTAAAAGCTAAATCCAATGAGAATTTAGCTATTAGGTCATAAAATCTCTCACATTGAATTAGCTATATTCTAAATATTTGGAATATAGCTACAGTAAAGTCTAAACTAATTTTCAAATTTGGAACACACTATTCATTCATCAAATCTTTTTTTATATTATTTCTTTCTCTCTCCTTTTAATATAAATTATTTCTCTCTCCATTTTAAATGACAATTGAAAAAATATAATTAGAATACAATTACTAATTAATATATAATATTATGAATAGTAAAATATGATAAAATAAAATAAATTCATAATTAAAAAAATTAAAAAATTTTCAAAATTATTAATTATTCATTACTATATAATGAATAAATAGATAATTCAATTTAGAGATTTAATGTAGTCAAAGTTAAATTCATTTTATATTATTTTATTGTCATATAATGAAAAAATGGCTATTCCAATGTAGAAACTTATGTGAATGTAATAGCTAAATGTTAAATTCATCTTGTATTCATAAAAAATGTACTTTAATTTAGCTAATCCAATGAGAATGCTCTTATGGGGTGGCCTTACACCACGGTCTTCCAACCTTTATTTATTTAGACTGCGTTTGGATGTTGAGTTAATTTCAACTGAATTGAATTCTTTATAAATAATAATATATGAAGTTATATATGGCTCATCTAAACTGAGTTTTAAGTGTGTTTGGATGTAAAGATGAGTTTAGTATTTTTTATAAGAAATTGAAAAAAGTTGTGAATCTAACATATAAAGATATTATATGTTGAAAAAAATTATGGATCTCACGTGTAAAAATGTTTTGAGTTGGGATGACTTTAATAATTTGAGAGTTTGGTATTTAGATGTTAGATTTAATTTAAAATTAGACTGAATTTAATTGAACTCAACTGAGTTTGAGAACAAACGCAACCTAAGTAATATGTTTTTATACATTTAAATATATTTTTATTATGGGCCTCACAACGTTCACAAAAATATATAAACAAAAAATACAAAATAAAACTATGAGTTGGTATTCCCATCTTGCATTAAAAGAAAAAAAAAAAAACACAGATTAAACAAATGGATACAGTGAAGTTGAGTAGGCCAAAATTATTTATCAAAACTAGGCTTTGGGTTGTAGATTAGTATTGTTTGCATAGGCGCACACACAACCATGACATATTTTATAGCTAAAACAGGAGTTAGTGCTGGGTGATGATGAATAATACTTTTAACAAGACTTGCATATATGGCAATAGTTGCTTCAACTTTTCACAAGAGTTAAAAGATTGTTTATAAAAATGAGATATATTTTTTAAGCAAATAAATATATAGAATATCAAAGAAAGAACATAAAAAAAAAAAAAAATGGGTGGAGGGCTTGACAAGCAACTCGTAACAATCAAAATATTGCCGATTAAAAAAAGGGAAAATAAAATTGATTGGTTTGGATAGGCAGTTCATATGAGATTAGATAAGATATTTTAAATAGTAATAAGATTTTTTGAATAGTAATAAGATAAAATAGTTTGTAAAAAAATGTATGTTTGAATTGTGAGATGAGATGAGATAATTTTGAGTTTTTGAAATTTGTTTGAGATGAGTTTGAAAACTTATAGATGAAATATAGATGAAATATTAACCGTTTGAATGTCCAAAACCCTCTCATCCATACAGACCAAACTATCTCATCTAATCATCCAAACCAAGCGTATAGAGAATTTTCTAATAGATAGAAAAATCCTCTGAAGTTTTTTTTTACCAAACTTAACAATTAAGAGTGGGAGAAATATGCATACATAAAATACATACACAAAAAGGCCACATGAGTAATTCACTTGGGTAACCATTAATTAATGTTGTGAGGTTCACACATCTATGTCTCTTTCACTCAAAACCTTGGAGTTTTGCCAAGAATTCTAGGAGATTCTAATCCTCCTCCCATGATTTCCAGTTTTGGGCTGCTTTCATTGCTTCAAAAATTTTGGTTAACTATAAAGAATGTTGCCACTCAAGCGCATTAAAAAGGGCCAATTTGGGGCTACTCCCAACTTCCAAGATTGATATCCAAGGAACAAGGAGTATCCTTGAAAGGGTAAAGTATTTTATAGAACACCTCACTCACTCACTCAAAGTTGGTACAAAACATTAATAAAATGGTGGATGGATCAAAGTGGAATGTCACTACAACAGATTAGAGATTTTTTTACGGGTACGTTTTTGGGTTAGAAGTTAGAACGAAAACCATCACAAAATGACACTTTTACTTTATATCGGTCACAAACTTGAGTTTTTATGATTTTTTTGTGATGGTTATGTTTTTATGTCTGCCACAAAAATTGTAAACTACTGCAGTGTGGCCAAAGCATGTGACAAGTGGGATAGAAAATTTATATTTGTTATTATGGATTGAATAAAGATAATTTTATCGGACCTAAATTATATTTAATGGATCATATTGGATAAGCTCATGAACTATACTTGTCCATGTCACCCCCCCCCCCCAAACCCGGGAGTGAACCCTTTAACCTGAAATCCACAATAATAAGAACTTAAATATAAAAAGTTGTCCAAAATTAAATGTCCCAAAAATTCTTCCAATTAAAAAAAAACTAAACACTAGCAAGATTTCTCTTACCTCGGGCAAATTCACTTATTCCATGGGGCACTTATTTGATCTTTCTTTTACGAGCAATGCTACGTACAATCTTCATTTGGAGAGTACAATGCAAGCCTAGGCAATGTTATATTTAAAATTGTTTAAAATTACAAAAATATCCCTCCTAAAATAATGATGTTTTTCTCATTTAATAAATGACCTACACATACAGTCTCCAAGCAGGGACTGCAAATAAAATTTCTCTTCTTTTATAATCTTGTCATGTGCCAATCATTTCCAACTATCACAACTATCACAAGAAATGGTGGATAAATGGGGTGAGTCCACCAAATTAATAAATAGTGAACCTATACTAGTGTGTAAATATGAGTCAGTTACAGAATGCATAACAAAACAAAATATCAAAATAACAAGTGACATTTTAGAAATAACTATTTACAATAGTACAATACACAAAAGTCATTTGACATAAGCATATTTGAACAACATCAGTATAGAACAGATTCCATATTAACCCCCGTGGTTGGGTTGTGCTGTCCCTAGTGGCCAAACTGGGTAGAAATAAAAGTGAAATCTCCCCCTTTTAAACTTAGTGGGCCGAGTATGCACATAAGAAAGACCATGTAGAAAATCACTTTGTCTCCAAAGTGGGTGCACTCAGAACATATATGTTGGTACTAATATAATAATAGAGGTTGCAGTTTTATACCTGTGATAAGGTCAGAACAGAATCATAAATAGAATTTCATGCCAGAAGGTTTTCAGATGCAACATCATATCATAACAGAGTACTGAGCATATAAATATCATATAATTATATACAAATTCCATATTTCATATTTGATCCTTTTATACAGTTAAAAACAAAATACTAAAAAAGTTCATGTCTATATTAGACATGATAGAAAAATATTTTCATTTTTTTTTTTGAACAAAGAAATAGTGTAGAGAAGCAACTGAAGTTGTTTTCATAACAAAACATGCAAAATTTCATAAAATAACCTTAATAAGTTTTTAGGAAAGTCTAACATAGGAGTACCGCTTACTTAAACATTTTAACATCTTTGAATTTTCTTACAATAGTGTCAAACGAATATTAATCGTCACATATAAAATAGGCACATAACTTGCAATTAAAACTTGAAATACTAATAACCTATTTTTCATAAAGCCTAAAATCATCATGACCCTAAAATTGCATTAACTCTATAATATCAACATTAAAACTATAAATCTAGTCTTCATGAATCCAACTTTGATTTCCCAACCTCCATAATATCATTAACAACAAAATAGTCTATTCTTCCATGGATCCAAAATAACCTAATCTGGAGTAACTAATGAATCAAGGTGTATATGTAATTATACTAAAAAAATGTTCTCAAGCATTACATGTATGCATCTCAACTTCATGGCTTCAAATTAACACTTGAAGAAAGATGGGTTAGATTGCATACACCGACCGGCTGAAATGAGGGAGGGAGAGAGAGAGAGAGAGAGAGCTAACAAGAAAGATAGGATGAGAGAGGATGTTTAACCGCATGGAGGGGAGAGAGTCCAAGCTGTGCATTTGTAACACCAAGTCTAGCGGTATGGGCAGCAGTTGGATAGCTTGGTGTAACATAGGGAGATGTCAGCTAGTTTCGTGGTTGGAGGAGCTGAGTGGAGTGCATGTAAGTGCTTTGTTTCTACTTTATAAAAATAGGGCATAGATTGGTGGTTCTCGTGGCTCTCGATTGGTGGTGGCTTTGATGTCGTCGGGTGGTTGCTTCTAGCAGTGGTAGCTCGTGGTGTGTCTATAGCCTGTGGCATTGCCTTCGATTTGGGAGTAGTTGTGCTGCTAAGGATGACCTATGTCTTGTGTTGAGGGGATGAAATCAAACCTCCAACTAGAGTGGTAGTGTGGCTAGCCCACGGTGGTGCAGTGGTTCGTCCATGGGTAGGGCTATACAATTAACTAGTGTACTCGACCTGAACTGGTTCAAAATATCCGACTTGAAACAAAGTGGTTTGGAAACCGAAATTTCTAGAATAGATCTGGTGGGGGTAATACCTGAATTACCCGAACTTTGTTTTATCAGTTGTATACTAAATGTTCTTCTTCTTCTCAATCCATATTCTTTGTCTACTTTCGATGGCTCCACGCAACCTTCCTGTTTTGGTTCTCACAGTTCTCGCTCTTCCCGCCCTCAAGCTTCCCCTCAAAAGGCTGGGGGTACTAGTTCTTATCACCCAGATGACTTTGAAGGTCATTGTTGGTCTGATATGACTTCCTAGGCAGACCTGGATTTTGAGAGGAACTCATATCCTGACTCGGTTGTGTTGGAGGCACCTGGGCCCAATCGTGGGGCAGTTGATTTGGAAGGGTTCACCAGAGAGGCGACCCTTTTCATGTGATTGTTTTTTAAGGGGTTACGTCTCCTCTTTTGTCGTCCGATTTGGGACGTGTTGGATTATTTTGGTTTAGTCCCAGTTCAACTTCATTGCAATTCTTGGAGAATATTATTGTTGTGTCCACCCAATTCTCCCAGTCATAAAAGGGGCCTTCAATCCCATCGTCGCAAAATGGAAAAATGTTTGTTTGGATAGTGACTTAGTTCATGGTGAACACGAATCTTCCAATGAGTCAAGTACTAGGGATGCCTCTATCCCTTTGGGAGGTGCTATCCGGGGGCAATCTTTGTCACTCCTTGGGGGCAATGGCTCGTTGCAGCTGGCCAATCATCAACAACACGTTCTATTGTCCCTAAGAGATGGTGGTGAACCATTCTACCCAGTTTTGCCTCATGGCGACCAGTAGAAGGTGTAGCACCCGGGCCCAAAATTGGTATAGTTGGACTTTAGATTTTTACTTATTTATTTTTTTATAGCTTGATTGTTTTTTTTTTTAAGTTCTTAATTTACGATTTTAAGTAGCGTTGTTTTTTTTCTTTTCTTTTAATTTAGAAGTCGTGGCCGTTCTTTTTCTTTTATTTCTTTCCGGATGTTTCATTTTTAATTCTTTCTCTTTCGGTGTTATCTCTTATTTCCGTCAGTTTATTTTATTTTTTTTCTCTTTTCGTTCACGTCGTGCATGCACACACGTCCCTCATGCACGTCCCGCGTCCGTTTGGTTTTCATCTAGGGTTTTCTTTTCATGTTCAATCGTCTATTTATATTCATACGAAGAAGCTCGTGCCGCTGCCTTCCCACGCGGAACCATAGCCCAGCTTTTCCTCCTCAGCCTCCATCCCCTCGGTTCCTCGCACCCCGAGTCGTGCAGCACCCCAAAGCTTATCCGCGTGCCGCGACGCCGCCAAGCACCGTCCGCGCTGTATCCACACGAAACCACCGAGCCCACTGCCCAGTCACGCGAAGCTGCCACCAGCGCCCGTGAAGCCTCTGTTTCACGCCTTGACTTCCACCTTTTGTGACATCCGAGAAACACAGTTGTCCAACCACCATAAGTCACTGCAACTCACCCTCCACCGAGAGCTCCACCGCGTGGTGTTTCCACCTCACGAAAGCCACCACCGCGAGCCACCCCTCTCTCGGAAGACTCAACAACTTATTCCCCTGTTTTTGGCCTACCGAAACAGAGTCCCATCCACTGGACCACTGCACTGCACCGCACCGCTCCAGCCACTCCAGGCCGTAGCCACCCGCGCGGATAAGGGCGCCGAACACCCTCAGGCCACCCCAGTCGTAGCACCTCTCGGTGAGTACCTCCCTCGGTTACTCCCTCCTTTCTCTCCGCCCTCTCTCGCTCACCTCTCCCTCTCTTTGTCTCGTGCCCAGCGCTGCTGGACGGAAGCTTCGCCGCGCTCCTGCTCTTCTGCCGCACCACTGCAGTCCCTCCAGCCAGCCCGTCGCGCCTCGGTTTCCCTTGGGTAGTTTCCACCGTGCATGTTTTCAGTTACGTAGGTTTTGCTTTGGATAGTCTGCAAGGTATAAACTGAATTACCGTAATGCCCTTCACTGCATATTATATTATGTGCTTTTATTTTTTTTTATTTTATTTTTTTTTATTTCTGTATTAGTACACTATTATTTATTTTTGATTACCGAAAACTATTTTTAATATGTTATTAAGTGAAGATTTAGGTTAAGAGTATATAATATTGGAGTAATTTTGTTTTTACACTTTAGATATGATTTAGTCTATTTAAAAATAGTCATGGTTTATTTTAAAATATTTTTTGGACAATTATATTACTTAGTATTAAGCTTCATAAGTTGTTTTCATTAGTAAATGGGTCTGATTTTTTTAAATGTTTTAGTCATAGTATTAAATTAGTACTGACGATTTTAGAAAGTGATGACTGGTAATTTTAGGTTTTGAGGAATTAAATAGATTATTTTATAAGCTTAGGATTAAATATCGAAATACGTGATTAATTGGAAATTTATGAGAATTACGTGATTATTTTATAGGTGATGATTAATTATTGTCCGACGTTTGAGGAATTTCAAAAAAGGCTAAGAAGTTCAGGTAAGTGGGGTTCCTATGCTAGACTTTGCATTTAAAATAAAATGAGCTGAGATTATTTTTGGAAAATATACATAATTGATGTTGAAAAGAAATTTGAACTACCTCGGCTATTTGTTCTGCATTACTCATGAGATTCTGTTTAAGAAGAAATTATTTTCTGTCATGACTGATGTAGACATGAGCTTATTTCTGACATTCTATTTCTGAACTTTGAAAAATAGAGCGAATATGAAATTTGTGCATAAATTATTTTGGGATATGATTTTTGTTCTGTTCTGAAGATTTTCTGTACTCTGATATGATCTGATGTGATTTCTGAAAACCTCTGGCATAACATTCTGTTTCTGTTTCGGTTCCGTTCTGACCTCACCACGGGTGTAAAATTGTGGCCTCTGTTCGGGTTGGTACCAACTTTTCTGTTTCTGGTGCACCCACTTTGGAAACAAAGTGGTTTTCTGCGTGGTCTTTCCTATGTGCACACTCGGGGCTCCGAGAATGAATAAGGGGAAGATTCACATTCTATTTCTGTTCGGTTAGCTACCGGGGTTTGCACAACCCTACCACGGGGGTTAAACATGGTATTTGTTCTGATATGACAAGATAAGATGTGATGTTTCAGTTTATGCTATGCCAAAGGGATTTTGATTATGAATATTTTCGAACTATTGCTCTGATATTTTTGGTAACATGTTCTGACGCTGCATTTTGAAAACATTATTCTGATTCTGCATTCTGAAAGAAAATATTTTGTTCTGCATTCTGATTTCTATAAATGTTCATGTTTACACACTAGTATATGTCCTCTGCTTACTGAGTTGTTGATAACTCACCCCTTACCTCTATAATATTTCAGATAAAATTGATGGTTCAGCTGAGGATCAGTATTAGAGTTTATGGAGAAGATTAGCAGTGAATGGTTGTTGGGTAACTCGTGGTATTAGTGTTGATGTTGAAAGCTATTTATATTTCTTAAGTTTGCTTCAATGGATTTAGACGGTTTATGGAGACTTATGTTAATGCTTCATTATTTTAGTTTGTTATTTGAGACATGAAGAATAGTTGATTTTATTTGAGTTGCTGGATTGAAAATTGGATAGATGAGTTTATATGATTTATTTAATTGAAGTATTTTACGTGTGATTTGAGGTTTGAAAAAATATATATTCTTGAATTTGGAAGTACTCTAGCCTTGTAAGAGTTGATTATCAGGTTATATGAGTTAACTCTCCGGACCCTCGGGGACGGGGCGTTACAGAAGGAGATTATGAAGCGAGTTTCGACCTGACATTAGTTTTGGAGGCTAAGTACTCTGAATATGGTGACCAAGAGCCAATTGGTCAGGTTCTTTCTCCCCTTGATCGTATAGTTGAAGTCTTCAAGCGAGCAGGAGGTTCCAGGTCTCCATTTGCTAGCAGAGAGCTTAACCTTTCAGGATTACCTGGTCCCTTTGGGTCTCGTTGTTCAGGGCCTACCCTACGAGATCGTAGTAGTGTGGTGGAGTCGCCTTAGTCACCGTATCACCTGTTTTTCCTTTATCCTAACGCTGCCTGGTTTTGTGTCTCAAGGTGTTGATGATCTCACTGGTTGGATCATTAATTGCCAACTCTATTCGGAAGACGAGGTATGCACCCTTCGTCCTGATGCAGGGAAGGCTAGTCAAGTCATACTTGTTCTTATTGGGAGTCACATTCCCACATGTTGGAGGAGGACGTCGCCAATCTTCGAGATGAGGTGTTCGGCCTATGCTAGCATATCCACAAGTCTGAGGAGGAGGTGTCTAGGTGCCACTTTCGAGGCCATACTTTTTGAAGAGGGGCGCAATAATGGGCAAGATAGGCTTCAATGCCTGGAGCAGGAGCTAGAGGAAACCAAGAAGCATGCCATAGAGTATGTTAACTAGTTGGGAGACTCCCTAAATGCTCGCTAAGAACTCAACTCGACTCTTGATAGCACTCGTGGTGGGATGGCTCAGTTGGAGCTCAGTATAAGGTGGCTAACAAGGACCTAAAGGAGCATAACGAGGAGTTCTTTAAGCTCAATTACATAACTAATATTCACAAGAAAATGTCTGCTAACTTTGAATAAAAAGCCACCGTGTTGAAGGTTGAGCCAGAGGTTTCCAAAGAGAAGGTTGCTGGCCTTTCTCCTCAGCTCACGGGAACTCCACGACGAAGTTTGGGATTGTGTTATAAATATGGCCTGCAAAGGTTGAGGAGTCACCTGTTGAAGAACCCTTGTGAAGATTTAAGGTTGCAGAATTTGGACTCTATCTGCCCAAATCGTGCCATTTTCAACTTTATCAACTCTTGAGTCGGGATGTGATGACTGCCATTTTTCCTTCTTTACCTCAGAACCCCCTGATATCACTTGTCTTCCTTGTATTATGTTGACTTTTTGAATTGCTATAGCTATTTTTCATAGCAATTAAGATTGTTTTGTCTTTGGATTGGAATTTTGTTTTGTCAGTTTTGACTTTGATGCCCGCCTTTATATTGATACTTGAATGTTTGGATACTTGTTGTTTTGACCCATGTTTTTAATTTCTCTGTGTTCATGGTTGAGGGATGAAGTACTCAGGGGAGCAACATCGTCCCTTGGTCATTAAAGGTGAGTGCAAGGGCACTAGGCTTAGGGGGCAAGGGTCGAAGCAGTTAAGGGACTGTCATCGCCCATTATCTTCGGCTTAGGAGAGAGGATGGAAGTAATCAAGGGATTGTCCTCACCTGTCAATCGTCGCGTGAATGCAAGGACATTGATTTAAAGGGCGAGGGTCGAATGAGTCAAGGGACTGTCATCGCCCATTAATCGTGGTGTGAATGCAATGGCATTTGGCTTAAGGGGCAAGGGTCGGAGGACTCAAAGGAGTGTCATCGCCCTTTGATCGCCATGCAAATGCAAGGGCACTCGGCTTACGAAACACTCAAAGGAGTGTCATCACCTATTGATCGTCGTGCGAATGCGGAGACACATGACCTTTTCACAAATTGGGAGAAAGCATTTGTATGAGCCATAACTTGAAAAGGAGATAATTTCATTCATAATTTTTGATATACATGGATACAATTAGGCAAAATATTTCATGAGATGCTCAGCATTCCATGGATGTGGTAGCTCATTTCCTTGCGCGTTTTTAAGGCGGCATGATTTGAGTCGATGGTTAACGACTACTAGAAACGGTCCTTCTCATCGAGGTCCTAGTTTACCTTTTTGATGGGTACCAAGATGGACCTAGTCTTAAAGATCATTTGTAAGTTCCAGATGAGTCAATTACAAGGTCAAGAACCATGAAGATCAAGGAGGCAATGCAAAGATTGGTGCAATCCACTTGGGATGAAGCTAACAAGACTCCAACACTCAAGATGGGCTTTAGAGAATGAGATCCAATTTTGATCCACTTGATACAAGCTATGGAAGATATGCGCTAGAGTTATTGTTTAGACCTTGTTTAATTTATTAAAATGGCTTATTTTATTAGTTATAGGAATTAGTCTAGAATAATGAGGCTTGAGGATGTTTGGCCCACATATGTTTTATATTTTATGAACTATGGTTTCAAGAGAAGTTTTTAAGGGTAGTTTAGGGATTATTTTAATTTGCAGCTAGGATTTCTTTTGGGAAGGCCTTGTATTTCGTCCAAGGGTATTTCGGAAAAGGATTTTATGTTAACCTAGGGTTTTTGGGGGATTGAGATATGTAAGTTACTGTAGTCGCGATACTATTCACTCATGGGTATTTTTGGAAGAAAGGGTTTTATTTTGGTTAGAGTTTTAATTATATTTTGGTTTAAATACTCTTTGTACCCTCATTTTAATTAGTTTATGAAATTCAATGAATTTATTCATTGTGAGTTGAATTTATCTCCTCTTGTTCTTGAATGAACTTTTGAACTTATCAAAGGCAAATCATAACCTTTGTGACATTCTTCCTTATAATTTAGGTTCTTGAGACAGGTTCTTCAATGGGTCTATATTTTCATATAATCTAGGTTCTTGAAATGAGTTCCTCAACGGGTCTAAATTTTCCATTAGCTTGATTTTGGATTTCTTTGGTGAGTTTTCAAATTGACTGTGGGTTCAAGGGATTCCGTTCCCATGGGTTCATATCACTTTCCCTTGCGTCGTCACTCCTGCTTCTTTTAGGACTAGGTCACCTACTTTGAACGATCTGGGCTTGACCCCCTGTTAAATTAGTGCTTTGGCTTTCTCTTAATGTTTCAATCTTCTTCTTTAGGGTGTAGCAATCTTCTATTCTATGTTCTTCTACTTGTTGTTGCCCCGGGTACTTGCCTCGCCTTCTACTCGCACATTCAAATTTGTGTGCAAGCCTCAGAATTTGATTTTTGAGGCTTGGCTCCGTCCTTTCTCCTGTCATATTGGCCTTTCTTGGCCCTTTTTGGCACCTTCAAGCTGCTTGGCTTTTTGGAGCTTCCATCTGCCTGCTCCAACTCAAATCTTCTCGGGGCGGTTAAAGCCCTGAGAGTGTCTTCAGCATTGCCGAAATTTCAGCCCTATCCATGAACTCTCGTAGTATAGTTGGAGTTCTTCTAGCCAATTATGCCATGAATGGATTCCTAGGCCTTATCCCTCCCCAGAGTGTAGCAAGTGTGATCTTCTCATCTTGATCATTGGCGGTTATACACTCTTTATTAATCCGAGCCAGGTATGCCTTTAAGCTTTTTATCCTTATGTTATTTAACGGTTAGGAGGTAAGCCACAAGCCACCTTCTCCTCCTACTCGCCATGAATTACTTTAGAAAATGCCTGTCGAGTTCTTCAAAACTATCAATGGAGCCCGACTATATGGCTCCGAACCATCCTCTTGTCACTCCTTTTACCTCTTGTCACTCCTTTTACCTCTTGTCACTCCTTTTAGGGTCATGGGAAAGGCTCTACAAGCAATCTCTCCAAAGAAACAGTGGAGAGTTGTGTAAGTCTTGAAGGTCTTCAGGTATTCGACGAGATCTCTAGACCTGTCATATAGTTCCATCTGCAGAACTTTGAACTTAGGCAGAGTGGCACCATCATTATCTCGTTGTTATATGGCAAGTCAGTGTTGTTGAGTAGATTGTCAACAGAGGAAGATGTGCCAATCTTCTTGTCCATCTTCTCATATTGTTCCATGAAGTGATGAAACTCTTGGTGCACCTTCCTCTTTTCCTCGTTGTTGAGGTTTGTTCTCCCCGCTTTTTGCGATTTCACATCATTTCTTTTAGCATGACTTGGTGCAATGTTCTCTGCACTTTTTTGCCTGAAAACCTCATTCTCCTGCTGGAGGTTCTCCATTTCCAGAGTCATCCGGTTCAATCTCTCCTCCATCCACGCAAACCTTCCCTCCATTCTATTATCTGCTTGACTGCTTGTTGTAGTTGTATCATGATAGCGGATTGTTGTAGGTAGGCATACGAAAGGCACATTGAGAAGTAAGATGATCCCATAAATGGGGCCAAATGTTGCGGATGTGTTTTGTAGCTTTGCCAATGACTTCTAGTAACCTTCAATTATAAATTTCATCTCATCTCAGACAAACATCACTCAAACACAAACACTTTTCAATTTAAAATCTTCAACCTTTTCATATAATCATTACCTAATCATTACAAATTCCAAAACTTTCAAACAAAACATAAAAAATAATTAAAATTTTTCATATCCCAAGACAAAATTATATTAAAAAATTATATTCTAACAATATTTTAATTTTATAATATTTTTACTCAACTTTTTCTCTCTCATTTTTCAAAATCCTATAAAACATCTTAACTCAAACCATTTCACTACTATTCACAAATTTTGTCTCTCATCTCAACATCCAAACGAGACTTTAGGGTTGGGGAGGGAGTACGATAGAAGGAAATAGCTAGGGTTTTTGGGAAGAAGGTGCAACACCAGAAAACGAAAAATTATGAAAAGAGGAGTTTAAATAAAGTAGTGACGGTTAAGTAACCCCAATGAGATTACGACAAGTTTCACTGACATGCAAATCCCGCCCAAATGAGACATGCAAATCCTGTGATCTACGCTGCACAAAAGGATGTGGAAATTGAACTGGCACACGCCACTTCATGTGTGAGAAGGCGTATTGCCAAAACGGTTAATGCACCCAAAAGCCTAAGTGCCATGCCCAGGTTTATAAGGACTAGTTAATAAAGGCCAAAATTGAAAATTTTCGTTAGACTTGTGTGATAGGAATTTACGGGATAACTGGAAGGCCAAATAGACCCTCATAAAAGTGGGCTAAGCCCACAACCATGAAAACCCACAAACTGGAGGACAGAGGCCCACAAAACAATAATTAGAGGCCAGTAGCCATTGCGTGCAAACACAAAATTCAAATCCAATCATCATCAATCACTAATTAATGACATAATGGGCAAGATGATCTCCAGCGTGATATATGCCCAGAATACCCACCTAGTGTATTAATTCCCTTCGAGGTAATGGCTAATTAATAGCCCTAACAATCTACAATCCAATGAGGATTAGAGGAAATCGCGCCAGGAGGCAAGCCCCCTCATCACATGGCCAACCCATATAAATAAAGGTCAAAGAATACGTCTGATGTAACTTTTGACCATCCTGAAATCTGAAACATGACTCTCAAAGCAATATACTCACTTAGGCATCAATGTGTCCCTTAACACTCCCAACCCCACCTACTTTCTGATTGCTGGTTACTCGAAGCCGTTAGCAAAAGTTATGAAACATGTCTACAACAGTCATCATCACATTAGAGACCGATGAGTTTATTTCTCAACTCCAATTGAATCTTATATTAAGCATTTATAGCAAGTATATAATAAAATCTTAAGTAATTATGTTTTTAAGTTTCATTTCATCTAGCCTAATGTGATGGGATATTCCCATTTTCACATCATAAGTACTTGCCAATTCTTCGTGGTTAAGATTGTTCGGAGGCTAAGTTGGTGCCATTTACGGACACTTTGACCTCTTGCTTGAAGGGAAGTGTTCTATGGATCCATTAGGTGGATTAATAGTGTGTGAATGAGATATACGATTTTTTAGTCTTTTTTTTTTGCCCAAAATCAATGTCTTTGAGTAGGCCTTGTAGTTCATTCACCAAATGTCCCTTCCACATATATTTCAAAACAAAAAAAATGTCCCTTCCACATAATAGGACCAAAGAAATCCAATTTATACTCTTGAGTAGGGATCACAATTCGTGTTCGCATCATGTCAAGTTATTAGTATTAGACTATATAGGATCAATTCGAACATGACCTGTTTAATTAAACAAGTTAGACCGTAAAATTTAATAATCAGATAAACAGTCTCAAAGTGTGTAAATTCCACCTAATGAAGTACTTAGTACATTATGAAAAATTGGATTTTTTTCATGTAGATTCTAAGTGTGTCTCACTTTTTCAAAAAGACTACGGGAGATTTTCAAACCCCATAACTATGCAAATCATTTTCTTTTCTAGAGCGAAATAAAATTAAACATGTTCGTCAATTACTATATAAGATATTTGTTAATTCAAATAAAACCTTTGAAAAACATCAATCTCTCTCTTCCAAACAATATATTTTATTTTCAAAAAGGTCTTATTGTCTAAATGATTCACTAGATAATTTACCATCTTCTTAATCTTCTAATTATCTGATGATATTTGTTAACAAGAGATGTACGGAACTCAATTTCTCCTGCCTACCTAAGAAAAATTATGAAGTGGTATTGCAAGTGAAATATATATTTCATGCAATACACAAGCAAGTGAAAAGAAGAACACATGACTAGAATAAAGGAAAAAACATGGAAAAAGAGTTCAATAGGATGAAGTGGAAATTTTCGCTATGGACAATGAAGAATGTGACACCCAGACTTCCCAGTCTAGCGAGAGGACCGGGTTGAGGCACATCAGACACAAGAATCCAAGTCATTTGTCCTTAAGGAGGGTAATATATCTCATATCAATGTCTGCTTAGCATCCATGTTATTAGATATTTCTATAGCGAGAGCATGTGAGCATTTAAGTAAAACTTAATAAATAATAAATAAAATATTCAATAAAAACCATCATCTTTTTTATAGCATAACTTCTTAAAACAACTGAACTAGGTGCAGGAGATCTAGAGCTTACAATCTCTCCTAGACAGTCCCTAGCTATTTTCACATATAAGGGTTAATCGAGTTGTGTTTTCTTATTTTGAGAATAAGGAACTAACTAGTTGGAGCTAAGTCATCATTAGAGACCATTTTGTATTGAGGTATGAACATGGAATGGAAATGCAGTGTGCCTGGGCGTATTAAAATGAACTGAAGGATATAATTTCATCACCAAGAACAAAGAGCATTCATTCATATACTTACAAGCATGGAAGCCAAAACCAACGAGTTTGATATTACATAAAACAACATGACATTCCAACAGATAGTTGACATGCAAGGATGCTGCCATCTTCTGCTGGGTTATTACCTTTATTTCTCAAAAGTACAGTAGTACTTGATATTCATCATCAGTTAATAGTTTAAAAAGATGATCTAGAGAAATAATCAGTTCTTGCAGTAGTTCTGAGGTCGCTTGATCCTTTTAACAGATCAAATGAAGTGAGAGAATATGGAAGGAGTATGACATCCATGTCCTTGCCAGCATTTTCAAGTGGACTCTGGGTCTTTTTGACCTGTATACATACAATGGAAGACAATAAGTTTATGCTGGGGAAATATTTGACCCATATTTTATTTAGAGCTATATGTTATTTCCCCTTTGTCAACTTTACTGTTCAACAGAAAATATTCTTTCTCCTTTGTCAAATTTTCTTCTCCTTTTTATTTCATACTGCAATTTTTTGTTTGTAGTAGGTTGTGGGAATCATGAAAGCATGTATAGACCAAGAGATATGATCCTATATACTTATTACATTGACAAGAACATGTGAAGTAAGGACAATCTAAAAACTTACCTACAAAAAGCATGTAGAAGTATATCTGAATGTCTAGAGAAGCCCCCAAACAATTCAGAAGACATGTTTTCTAATCTACTGAAAAAGCGATTCCTGAATTACCTTAGTTGGCTCGTTGAAGGAATTCTCATCCATCGGATTACCAGAGGTGAGTACGGTCTTTGTCGACCCGGATAACTGTATTGTGGAGTTGGGCTCCAATCCGTCCACACTTATCTTGAGATTAACTGTGTCATTCCCAAAGTTCACAATCTGCAAAAAGTAAAAAATAAAAAATATCTCAAATTAATAGCAGTGCCACATAGATAGAAAAGCCATATTCCATTCAATTCCAAAAGCGAACGATGCAGCTATCAAATTCAAAATAACTAAAGAGCTAGAAAACCATTTCTCTGCCATTATCAACCCATGCATGCAATAAGATATTCGTGTAAACAAGTAAACAGATAATACGCCTGAACAAAGTAAAATCTGTGAAGATGTTTGAATTGGAAGGTGCTGGAAAATGGGGTAGGAAGCATTGCAGTATAAAAATAGTGAGGTCAGTCATGAGGAAGCACACCTTTATTCTTAGGTAACTCTTGTTATCACCCGAGTTTTCCCACATAATTGCAGATGCAATAAGCTGGGAAGTGGATGTATTTGTTTGGAGTGTTGAATGAAGAACAGTTGCTGAACTTGACTCCCTGAAAAAGTGTTGTGCCCAGTAGCTTGGTGTTCCATATAGCTGTGAAGAGTTAAAGACAACTGCATCTGGACTCCACCTTAATAGAAAGTTTTTCAGTCTCAGTATAATAATTATATAAAGGTTGAATTTTCACTTTCAAAGTAAAATATATGAGATTTTATTTTATGATAAAATCTTGAGAGAAATTACCGCCTGTCATTGTCATTCACAAAAAGTGGTGCATAGCTTGCCATGCTAACTACATCACTGCATTGAAGAAAGAAATGGAAGCCCTTAGCAGCTTTTCTTTCTAATTGGTGTTAAAACTTTTACAAGTATAGAAGCTAATTAATTGCAAAAGAAATTGAAGATCAAGATCCTTAATTTATTCACACAAACCCATCTGACTCCAGGATTTAGGGACGTTTGAGAGACATAGCATTGTCAATTTCAGAAAGTTAATGAAAATCAAAGCAGTTTATATTCCAAAAAAAAAAAAAGGCAGTTTGTATACTCTCTTAGTACTTATCAAACTAAATGGGCATAGGTTTCCATTTTACATGTTTTACCTTTCTTATATACTTTTACCATCTGCTTTCTTTTTCACTAAACTAGAGACCTGATTAGAAGCTAATATTTTCATTGTTCTGCAGCTTGTACATATCGCACACATCTCCTTAGCATGAATTTATAACTACATAAAGGCTCAGGCTCAAAGCACTAGCTTGGTTAGCAAAGCATGAACAGCAACAGAAAAGGAAAGGCCAAACACTGCCTAATGGCAAGAACCCTCACAAGAGGTGGGCTCCACATCGGATGTCTTCTAGAATAATGGTTCTTCACCCAACACTCCCTATCTGGTTGTGCGGGTGAGCCTTAAGGATTCCCACTTTCCTCAACAAAAGGAAAAGCAAAGAAAAGAAAGAACAAAATGAAAGAAAGGAAGAAAAGCAAAAGACAGTTCAGCAAAGAATTCTACTTCGATTCCACTCTATTTGAGAATCCATGAATTTTACGCACCTACAGTGGTAGCAACGATGGGAAAGGCAAATAACAAGTGAGGTGGTAGATTTATAAAAGGATCTTACAAAATATTTTTACAAACTGATGTGACTCGATGTGAGAAGTCAGATCTACTTTACAATAAAAAGAGTTTTGCAATATGACATCTCAAATCAAGCCACATCAATTTTTAGGTTTACTTTAATAGAATTCTTTGTAGACCAAGCATTTCCCATAACAAGCCAACCGTGTTATGCCTTCATTGGGAGAGGGGGCCCCCACCATACACCTTTGCTCGAAGCCATATCATTTCTTATATCACACCCTCTACACTATAAGACCAATCTATTGTCTTTTGGGTGACACCTTTTGTTAAAACCTAATAACTCTTTTGTTGGCAGATGCCTTTGTTGCACAGGACCAAAACATCTTACATGACGTCAAGGAGAAATGTTCAACGTTATTAAGGAAAAATGTTAAAGGAAACTTGGGGGAAAATGAAGAAAGTTCATGCAAAGAAAAGAGAAATTAGGAAAAAGGAGATCTCAAGCAGAATATAAATGCAAACAAGTTCATTATTTTCGTTTTGATCAGTACACATAATTGATCCTGAGAAGCAAAAAAGTTCATTATTAAAGTCATTTCTCAAAGAAAAATAACTTGGTAACATTAATTTGCCTTATTTACATCTCCATATGAGACAATGGATTTCTTATCAGACCACAAAAACTATCGAGTTATTGACCATTCAAAATTTCGCTCCATCGTATATTAAAGTGACCTATACTCAATACTTGAGTATAGTTAACTTAATAAGATTCAGAACCATTTGCTATTAATGAATTTGAATAACAAATTCAGTTGACAATTAAGTTTGAAGAACTTGTATTGGTTGTGGTGCAGTTCATGAGTGCATAATACGTGTTGGCATTTTTAACTAGAAGTCACCTCTTCCATGATCAAGACAAATCTATTTGTAGTTTTTTCAGATAAAATGCCTAATTTCACCACTAGCTATGAACTATATGACTATAAGTTTGCAAGTCATTAGCAAATATAACTTCGGTGGACTAATCTCGTTAAACACACCTGAATCATGTTCTTAATGGCTTGGGAACTACATACAATTTATCTCATGAGATATATACGAATTGAAATAAATAGATATGCCCAGGGAATAAACACATTCATCTAAGAAAATAAACAATTTTTTAATAATAATGCACAAGTTTAATTGACTTTTAGAACACAATTCTAACATTTAAATTAGGTAAATGACTTTTAGAACACAATCGTCAAATTTGGACTGAACTGAAGTAATTGCAAGCACAATTTTACAGCAAGCAAGTACAAAAATTACATCAAACCTGTTCTGTTCAATCCCAATAAGGAATGCAGCCTCGGCCAGTGCTGCTAAAAGATTTCCTTTGCCAGCATTAACCCCATTTACAGCATACTCACTTACAAAAGCCTGATGCATATCAATGAAAAGCCTCTAAGCATTTGATCAAATGCATATATTATATCATACAGGGACAACATCACACCTTTGGACCTTTACGTGATATAAGATCGAACCGATGAGCCATCGAAAACATGTCCTTGGCAGATTTATAAACCTAACCAAAACACCAGAGTAAGATGATTTTGTACCTCGTTACCCAACAAAGGATGAAAAAAATTCTATCATAAGACATAAAAGATCATTGAAATGGCTCCATTCACATATCAGTACAAGAAATAAAGATGAGAATTTTACATGATAATCATACAAATCTGCAGGGTGATCCAACTTTTGAGAAAACCTGTCACAATTTGTGATAATTTTGACGTCTGGATAAGCCTTCTTTATGGCATTATAGAACTTGAGGTAATTTCCTGGTCAATGAAAAAAAAAAAAGAGGAAAGAAAAGAAAAAAAAAAAGAGTAAAGTCATAAATCAGATGCATCACTCAGAATCTGTATTGCAGTGACAATTTTTTTTTTCTTCCGAATTCTTTGGTTTCTAAATATATTTGGAAGGAATAATGGTTGTTGCAACAACTAAATTATAACACACAAGCAGTCAGTCAAATTAAGCAAGCAGTAACACTTCCAGAAACCAAAGTTAAAAGTGTTTTTCTGGAAGCACTCAACTTTTGGTGCGCACAAGTACAAAGGAAAAATAAATACACCCATCTAGCATTTCAAGAATTCAGGTACTATAACTTCCCGTAGCTAACTTTCCAGTGAGGCATGTAAAATATGAGAACGACTCCATTCAATGATGAGAGATTTTAAAGGTGTTGCTAACAGAAGCTTAAATGACAAGAGAGAAACTTGATTCAAAAAAATGTTTTGCAGGAATGAAGCATCATGGAGGGAAAGAAAGCTGCAATAACATGAATTTCTTGCAATGCAATAGTATCTCAGAGTATCGTACCATTTGTTCCTCTTTATTTTGGAACTGAAGATATGCAACTAGTTAGCATTGCCAGTTTAGTATTGCAATGATTTTTCTCCATTAGGATAATACCCAGAATAAATGTTTTCCAAGTCATTCTAAATTGAAAGAATGTGTGTGTGGGTGGGTGGGTGTGTGTACACACTATGCAAGGGTATGCATAAGAGAGAGAGAGAGATTGTGGGCCCTATCTAGCCCAATAAGGATCATGCTTATGACTGTTGAATCAGATTTTTCCTCAGTACATAGGAGTTTGATAAATAACACCATCAGACATGAGGAAAATTATAATGCCCAATAAAAAGCGACAAAAAGTGCATTAATTATGTATGACTGAGTAGAATAGGACAAAATGTGAAATAGACTTTACTGACTCGGAAAGAACCTACAGAAGAAGCTCTGGAGTATTTGACTCAGATACATTAACACGTTTCCCATATAGATAGGTGATTCCTACTCAAATTAGTAAATGTATGGAGAAGATCATCTTTTGCTCAATTTATAATCTCTAT
Source organism: Juglans regia (assembly GCF_001411555.2). Taxonomy (NCBI): domain Eukaryota; kingdom Viridiplantae; phylum Streptophyta; class Magnoliopsida; order Fagales; family Juglandaceae; genus Juglans; species Juglans regia. Next base: position 20,739,271 of record NC_049903.1, read on the forward strand.
AGAGGCATCCAATCTATCTGTTAAATAATAACTAAGAAAATAATAATAATAACATCAAAACATAAATGGAACCTCGGTAATTCTTTTTCCCGCAATCCTCATTCCCAAGAGCAACATGTCTCAAGTCAAAAGGTTCTGGATGTCCCATTGCAGCTCGCATAGAGCCCCATGTAGAATTAGGATAACCTCTAGCAAACTCAATACTATCGAGGGCTTCCTGTACTCAAGTCATTAATCATCAAAGAATAAAAATATCGTCTTTTTAGCACCAAAAAGTGAGGCTGAATTGTACAGAACATGAATTGAGCTATGAAGCTCTGTTATGGTAAAGGGTGATTGAGTAGGAACTTGATCAACTTAATGTAATAGGAAGCAACAAACGCATATACTTACTTGCACAAAAGGCATGACACTGGAAGTACTAACTTGATCATTATGACTGATCCCTGTATAATTGGTTGATTATATAAAGTAACAAAACATATATTATTCAATTGCTAGATTGAAAAGACAAACAGTTAGAATCACAAGCATTGGTGAAGTACCATTATTGAACACCCATACTGGCAATGCACCTAGGTCCTCTGATAGCTGCAGAAAACAAAAAATAATGTTTTAAAATCTGCTCAAGAATCTTATAATGGAACATTCTCAGGTGATTAGTAATGCTAACACTCCACCCCCAAAATTAAAGAAGATGCCTACTTGTAGAAACTCAAAGTAACCAAGTCCATCATCCGTCCAGTACATCCAAATATCACCAAAGTGCCCCGGTCTCTCCTCCCAGGGTCCAATGGTTGCTTTCCAACGAAATGCATTTCTTAACCAATCACCTTCAACAAAGGAGCCACCTGATGCAACATAATTTGGAGGGCACACATCATTAGTTAGGTAGTAACTTCTGAGGAATAAAACATTATTTATGTAATAGCAATTAAACTATGATGTCAACCCTTGCTCGGTCAATTAACAAACAGAAAAAGCCCAATGTACATGCCAAAATTTACAGCACCTTTATAACCCATTTGAAGCTGCTGTTTCTTTTTGAATGGGGTGCGGTTGGAGGTAGTGTTGGGAACAAAGATATAGAGGATAGAAAATGACCGATCCTTTCATGAGTTTCTTGCTCATTTTCTCGCAGAAGTTCTTGGACAAATTTATGATTAATATTGGAAAAGAAAAAAAAAATGTATAAAGAAAAGCCAAAATGGGGACGTCAACCAAGAACACAGAATAACAAATAAATAATAACAACAGCTTAAGATTTAAAGTTGGGAGCATCTATAATACTTAAGAAAGAGTTCAAAGAGGCAACAAAAAAAAAAAAGCTGGGGGGTGTGAATAAAGACCCATCTGAACAAAACTTCAAGAAAAGTCACTTGATTTCACTCATGGATTCTCCACACCATCAAAAGCACACCTGCTATGTAATATGTATCAAATAGTCTTCGACACAAATAAGCATTCAAAAGAATGAACGACCATGTGCCTAAAGGGAAGAAGTCGATAAAGTTTTATGGAAATATAAGCGTCAGCATCACAAATATTACACTCAATCTTCAGAAGCCTGTATAATGCAGTCTAAATATTCCTAAGAATAACTAATTCTCAACACAAACAATTTTTGCTCACCTGGAAATCTGATAAATTTTGGCTTTAGATCTGCCAGCATTTCAGCAAGCTCACTACGGAAACCATGTCCCTGTGCCAAGACAGATTTTGTTGAAGACTAACAAGACCTCAAAGGGATGCATGTACTAAGCCATAACAAGAGGCTTTCGGTGAGCATTCAGGTTAAAACTTGACAATAAGTAAATATATAATTATTTTGAACTACTTGCACAGAAGATATAAACTTCCAATATGACCCAATCAAATTAAGTTTATTTTTGAACTTCCGCAAATTAGTTCAATCCTAACATGAATCAGAATGCGAAAATTGATCAAACAAGCTTTATACTTTTTCTTTCAGCATGTATTACTTTTCAATATCATTAAGTGGGTATCACTTTCACAAATTTAAGGTGGTGTAATAGTGGCTGAACACTAGTCAAGTAGATGATAAAAATTGCACAATCTATGAAGTTTGTTTAAGATTTTTCATAGAATGGCTATTAAAAATGTGTTCATTATATCTTCTTTTGTTTTCACTCAATGGATTTTCCCAGGATAAATTCCAAAATTCTCATATGACCAGCTCAATTTATACTGTATTGTAAAGGGGTTGATATCAAAGAAAGAAACAACAATAGCTTAATGTAATGCAGCAGATAATTACCACTTTCAGTGACTGCAAGAGACCTTTTGTTGTTAGATTCTGGGAAGACAGAAAGATTGCAAACAATTTCATGTTTGTAACATTTTCATTTTGGTAAAATATTAGACCAACCACCCTATTCTAATTTTTTATTCTTTTAGCAAGGAGTAGATCGTCTAGAAGCTGAGATCATGCCACAAGAATTCTAGTTCACCATAAATTTCCGTATCCGGATTAACAATTGATTATCGAGGCAAGGTGGCCTTAAATGAAGAACGAGTCTTCTTAAACCATCTTATATTCAAAAATCTATATTTCTTAATGAATATAATTTCAGAATCAAGATTTACATACTATAAGTTGCATGCCATGCATCAGGCATAATAAACACTAGGGTAAGTGTATAAATTCCATTTCATGGTATTGGATGTGGACGATGTGAAGAAAAGGGAAAGCTCACAAGCAAAATCCATCGACACCCCATCACATAAGATGAACAGTAAATTCAATGATCGTCCCTCAAGAAGACATTCAACTCATACATTAATAAACTTCTATCATAATTGTATCACATGTACATGCATAATCTATCTTATATATGTAAATAAACCAAAGTTTGTGTAACGCCCTAATAGAAAAGCTCAAACCACATAGCCTATACTCCAAAAGGACTAATCAACGATACAATTGGAACCTTATTGGAATATTATAAAGAGTAAGAACTTCTCATTTGCAAGCAATGTGAGATCTCATACACCACCTATCATTATCCTTGTTATATGGGGTATCACAATCATCCTTATCCTTATCATATGGGGTATCACAATCTATCCCCTTTAAATTCCCGACGTCCTCGTTGGGTTAGTCCGTCGGAGGTGGTGCGGCTGAAGTCCCATATTTCGGGTTAGGAAAAACTCTGATACTATTGTAACGCCCTAATGGAAGGCCCTAACCACATGGTCTATACTCCAAAATGACTAGTCAATGATACAATTGGAGTTCCATTGGAATCTTATAAAGAGCAAGAACTTCTCATTCCCAAACAATGTGGGATCCCATATACCACCTACCCTTATCCTTATCATATGGGGGTATCACAGTTTGAGTGCATGCATACTTCATGTAATGACCATATATGACTTCAGAAAGAAACAGATACCTTATATGTATCCATGGGCATTGCTGACACTTGGTCAAACCAAATAACTCCTTTTCTGGTTGTAGTCAATTGAAGTCTTGAATTAGGATTTGTGGCATTGGCTTCCAACAGGACCTCCATCTTTGTCCAATTTGAGACTTCACAAGAAGAAGCTCTGAGAGGCAGTCAAATTTATTTCAAAAGATGCATTAGCCCTGTTTGATTAGATAATATTTAAAGAACATTGAAAGAATGTACAAATGTTGCTCACATTATGTCATGAGTTGCCAGTGTCTCCAAGCCATTTGGGCCCGTCAATGACATGGATACATTAATTGCTCCTAATGAACGAACATACAGAACCACTTTGTATTTCTTTCCTTTCTCAATATTCTGAAAGAAAACAAAAGTGAGTTTGTACCAAATCAGAAGTTTGAAAGAATAACTTGGTAGAATTATGATATAAAAGATGCAGGACATAGTGTGATACCCCATATGATAAGGATAAGAGTAGGTGGTGAATGGGATCCAACAATTCTTGGAAAGGAAAAATTCTTACTCTTTATAAGGTTCCAATGGGACTTCAATTGTATCATTAACTAGTTCTTTTGGAGTATAGGCCATGTGGTTTGGGTCTTCCATTGGGGCATTACAAATGGTATCAGAGCCAGGTTCCAAACAGAAATGTGGGACTTGAGCCATGTTACCTACAACGGACAAGCCCGACGAGAATGTAGGGAATTTAAGGGGGGTGGATTGTGATACCCCATATGATAAGGATAAGGGTAGGTGGTGAATGAGATCCCACATTGCTTGGGAAGGAAAAATTCTTGCTCTTTATAAGGTTCCAATGGACTCCAATTGTATCATTGACTAGTCCTTTTGGAGTATAGGCCATGTGGTTTGGACCTTCCATTGGGGCGTTACACATAGCATCCTGTTGCCGAAACACCTAAACATCCTGAAACCCATATGGACTGTAACATTCAAGATTTTCCCAAAAACAAAAGTTGTATTCCCTACACACAGGATTAAATTTTTTAACTATTCCAGATAAGAGAGAGAGAGAGAGAGAGAGAGAGAGAGAGAGAGAGAGAGAGAGAGAGAGAGAGAGAGAGAGAGAGAGGCATTATGCAAATTAGTGATCTTGTCGTAAAAAAGGCGTCAACTTACCATGCCCCAAAAGCCCGGGTTATAAATACCAACACCCCCAGCAGGACAGGTATTGGTACCTTCTGTGTCACATAGTATCTCCATTCGGAGTGCAACCTTATTGTGCTCAAAACATGATGAGCGCTCCGTGGACAGTGTAAGGGATGAGTACTCATCCCCAATAATAGACCAAGGGTCTATGTTTGAGGGGATCTCTGGTCCTCCAGCTTCAAAACCTGGAAAAGAAACTATATAAGAATCCCTAAAGCTAAAATAGAAGGAAGAGGTCTTGTATTTAAAAAGCTGGTTGTACAAGACAATATCAAAGTCATAAAATTTATACGAAAGTTCGACAAACATATATTTTCTTTTTTTTGGCACTAATGCCAAGCAATCAGCTTCATGGATAGTTGGATCCCAAATATAACTTTTAAGAATCTCAAAATTATAAATGTTTTAAAATCTCAGTACTGGAGACCAGCACATAATGAAACACTGATTCCTCCCTCCCTCTTCTTTTACCATTGTAAGGGTGATCTAGTATTTCAGTTTGAACACCCCAAATGCCAGAAATCAAACAGAAATGAAAAGTCGATTTCTTCTTCTTCAAACTCTTTTGTAGTTCAGAGTATATAGAAATGACCTCTGTTGCTCACAAGCTCTGCCCACAACCCTCCAGCACCGGCATGGTTAATCTCCTGCAGAAAAGCATTTGAGAGAATGAATATTCACCATAGTCACAAATTGTTATTATACACTCAACCATTGAAGATTCATCATACACATCACGAGGGCTCACAAATGCCATACTAATTTAAACCATTTAGTTTTAGCTTTAGAGACGTTTCATAAGATTGACATCAAATGAAGCATGGCTAATCTGATCAATCATGTTTCCGTATACAAAATCCAGAACTCCATGGCGGTACTTTCATCGAATTCCTCACTTTTTAAGAATGCAACTATATTATTGTGTGCATGTGCATATAGATAAATGGAAATAATTATTAATTTGTACAGGCGTACCGCATGCAACTTCGACACAAGTCTTGTGGGAAAAAAAAAATACCATTTTGATAAGAATATTATTATAATTTTAAAAAAATTTAAAAATAAAATTAACTAAACTTACAGTAACGTAGCATTGCTATTTTTTCAAATAACCTGTGCGGAGACCATAGGTGTGTGCACAATTGCACGTGTAAAAACTCGAAGCACAACAAAGTTACAACATAGACTGCATCTAGAGCACAAGCAGGAATTCAGTATAAAAAAAATGCGAAAATGATTTAAAAAACAAAAGCAAAAAGCAAGCAATAGAGACAACAACATACAAGAAACTCAAACAGCGTTGAAGAGGATGTTCATAATTCCAGGTCGACAACTAACCTCAAAAAATATTCCAAAAAGTGTTTCGGGTATTGGCCGTCCCAATGCTTCAGAAGCATTTACAAGAAGAAATGCTGTTTGGTTGGCGTCATCTCCAATAGAAAGACACTGAGGCACAAAAAAACTCCCAATGAAAAAGCAAAGCAGAAGAACACTCATGTAAGGAACATTGCAAGAACCCATCTTGTCCTCAGCACATCTGCTCTATTCACAACCTTATGAAGAGAAAGGAGATTGATTATTCAGTTATATTCTGATGAATTCAAGAGAAAAAGGAGATAGATTGATAAGCAATTACACTGGACTGATACCTCACAAATTTAGTTGAAAGCGAAATTTAACAGCTGAGAAAATCTAAGAGCGCGCGAGGAGTGACAAGAGTGTTGTTGGAAGTAGGAGCTTCACTGTTTTTTTGTCTCTGCCGGAGTTTATTACAACAAGAGCTTTTATAGTTGGGTTAAGAGAGAGTCTTTGCCTTGCTTTCACGTAAGCTGCTATTTTTCAGGCGGTGGATTTCAAGCTACAGCGACTTCCTCGTTTGTTTGTGGACCCCTCGCCCGCGATTCCATCTTCCGATTCTGCTCATTGGGTGCAAAAAAGACGTTGAAATTCAAAATACTTCTAATTTTATGAGTTATGCTACACCTATCGAGATGTACCCCAATAAATTCTCCCGAGAAGGCGAGATTTGGCCTTTTATTTTATTTTTTTTCATACATTTTTTTATAACCTTAATTATTTAAAAAATATTTCCTTGATCACTAAATTAAAAAAAAAAAAAAAAACTATTGGGATCCACTGTTGGGATCCATTATCAGTGGGTTTAGTATTTTCCTAACTCCATATTTTTAAAATTTTCATATAATCATTATTTTTCATTTAATTATTAATTAATCATTAAAATTTTTTCAAACTCACAAAAAGAAAACATAAAACTCTATGCAAATTTCTCAAACTTTTAAACAAAAATTATATTCAAATTTTTTAAAATTTTCTTAATATTTTTATTCAACTTTTTCTTTTTACTTTCTCGAAACACAATAAAATATCAAAACTTAAATAATTTCATTACTATTCAAAAGTTATTTTATTACTATTTACAGTTATTTTAAGATATTCTTAATATCCAAAAAAGCTCTTAATTTTCCCAAAAATCATGTCTTCTTAGCAGTGTGGATTGTGTATTTTCTATACTGATTTACAAGTCTAAAGATAAAAAATTATTAGGTATTTTTAAAGAACAGATGACCTTATACACTAATAAGATGTAGTTTTGCCTCTGATATTCTTTTAAAAATAAATAGTTTTTTGTAATGTTCAAAATGTGTAAAATTATTAAATTACTCGAGACCTCATTCATGAAGACTCAAATAAAAGTTTTTGCACTCTTACTTCCAAAACTGAATTCACTACAAGAAAAATGAATATTTATGACGGATTATTTGTGACGAAAATGACTATTTGCGATTAAAACATACTCATTTTAAAAAGAAATAATCATTTTAGCAGTAAATAGTTTGCTACAAATAAGCAATTTTCTTATAGTAAAAATTTGATTCAGTAAATAATTAAATGTTTTGTAATTAGGGTTGTGATTAAGATCAACAGTAAATACCATATTAAATTTAAGAGACAAATCATATCATGTAGATTGTTGAGTAAGAATTTTCAAAATTTGCAAATATAGGCCGGTTTCCGATTGCTGCCAGTTTTAATTTAATTACGATATACTGTAATTATTATCAAATTTAAGCTATCACAAATAGTTCATCTTAATGCGGTGATGAAAAGATAAGGGTTGATGAATAATCTCACGTCATTGTAATAAAATACGAGTAAAATAGAAGTTTTGTATAAAGTTATTAATTTTTCAATTACAAATAGCCACTTGATTATTGCTTTTTGAATTGAAAATACGAGGAAATAGTAATCATTCACTCTTGAATGTTTTGTACTCATGAGTATTGAATGTTTCACACTCATAAATAAAGCATTATTGACATATTTAATCCTAAAATACTATATATAGTAGTGGAGTGCTCAAGCGCCGTACAGTCGCTTTGAAAAAGAGTGAAGTCTACTATAAAAAAATTAATTTTTTTTTCATGTGGGTCCTGTATTTATTCACTTTTTTTCAAAGTGATTGTATGGTACTTGCATACTCACGACTGTAACTATCATTTCTCTTAATTAAAAGAACACGAGGAGTTTTGTTTTATGCATATGATGTGTTGCGAGTTAGCTAGTTTAATCTATTTATATAAAAAGGAGGGAAATGAGTCTTGTCGTGTTAATCTATTTCGAATTAATTATTAAACAGATTAAAATAAGTGACACGACACAGCACGTTATTTAAATGAGTCATGTTAGCCTGTTAGGATTTGCAAGTCTGAACCGTTTAGTTTAATGAGTCGTGTTTAGATTGACTTATATAGTCGAATGTTCATAATTTAACACGACACAAACACGATCCGCGAATATGAATTGCCACCCCTAAATTTGCTAATATAGGGTTCTAATTGCTGCCCAAGTTGAATAACTAAGATACTCTGTAGGATTATTTTACAATTTTAGCTAGCTATCACGTAATAATTCAAAACACATTCCAGTGTCATCACCCTGTGTATCAACACTACTTTCGCAAGCCCTTTTGACCAAAAAAAGAAAAAAAAACGAAAAGATAAAGGGTTAATGAACAATCTCACATCATCATAGTAAAATTGGAGTAAAATAGAAGTTTTGTACAAAGTTATTTTTCAATTACAAATGACCACTTGATTATTACTTTTCGAATTAAAAATACGAGGAAATAGTAATCATTCACTCTGGAATCTTTCACACTCATGAATAAAGCATTGTATAATCACAAAAATATTTCACAAAAATAAATTCACAAATTGATGTGGCTTGAAATAATATGTTAGATTGTAAAACCATTTTTATTATAAAACAGATCTAACGTACCACATCAAGTTATATTAGTTTATAAATTTATTTTTGTGAAATTTCTTTATAGCTATAGTATTTCTCGAAAGAGAAAAGGCGAAGGCCAAATTTGGCAACAGAAAGTTTTCATCTACCTTAAGTGATTTTTCATCTACAGTTTAAGTTTTTATTTTTCAATTTCTTTCTAAAACATACAAAATTCTCAAAAACATCTTATTCAAAGACTTTTCCCATTTTTTTCAATTAGAAATATTTGGACTTCTGAATGAGGCCACTTAGTTAAGATTTCCATTATTCAGCTAAGGTAATGAAAAACACGGTGCAATTGAAACATGAAAAATTAGCTTTTCTCTATTTAAATAAATAATAAAAACAATTAGAACTATAATTTATTATTTAAACTTTTATGGTTGGACTCACAACTTTTACAAAACATATCAACTTTGTCTCAATTTCATTTTTCAATATGCATAGAAAAACTTTCTAACAATTTTTTTAAATGAAATAGAATTTTTTTTTAAATGAAATAGAAATTTCATTAATGAAATTGGCATTTACAGTGGATTGAATAAAAAGTACAACGTAATCTACAACAATAAGCTCTGTAATTCCTTGTCGTGCTTCCTTAGGTCACATTTAGGGCCTGTTTGGATTCCGGTATGAGTCTTAAAAAGTATTTAAATAGTTTTAAAAGTTCTTTAATAGAAAAATCAAATTGTTTGGATACTACATATTAAAACATTTTTAATCTCAAATAAATTAAAAAGTACTTTGAGGAAGTTTATCCTCAAATGTGTTTTTCTCGATAATGCAGAATGTAATTCAAATTTTAAAAAAACTGTCAATGGAGGAAAATACCCATACAATTTTCAGATAATTACAACTTCCAAGTTTTCAAGGATATGGTCATAATCTTTCAAAATTCAAATAATCGTCATTTCTACCTTATAAAGCATTTTTTTTTTCTAAACAAACATATAACGTGTTTGAAAGTACTTTAAACATATGGTTACCAAAAAATAAATAACTTTTTTTAATAGTAAAATTTATTAAAAGTTAAAAGCTATAAACACTAAAGCTATTATAAGTTATATTTTTTATCGCAATCCCAAACTTGCACTAAAAAAACAGAGCAAACAAACGGATAAAAGGATATACAATGAATTGTGAGCTAACATGAGTTGGTGCCAAGTGATGATTAAATATAATAATTTCAACAAGACTTACATTTATGGCAATATATAGTTGCTTCAACTTTTCACAAGAGCTAAGATTGTTTATAAAAATGAGATATATTTTCTAACCAAATAAATATATTGAATATTAAAAAAAAAAAACATATAAAAGGGTGGGAGACTCGACAAGCACCTCACAACAATCAAAACAGTGACAAATAATAAAAAAAAAGGTTAAATGTGTGAAAAATATGACCACGGGAACATTCTCCCATGGATAGAGATCTTCTAGAGTTCTTGACCAAATTCTGAGTTCGAGAGTGGGAGAAAGATATATATATATATATATATATTAATTAGGTTTCATAGAACTTATTGAACATTCAAGAATTTAGTCATTTGTATATATAGTTATAGCCTATGTGATAGATACCAAGGGATAGTCGTCTTGCCTACCTAATCACTTGTGAGGACTTCAAGAAACCTTTGTAAGTCCCATTTACTACAATTGGAAAAAAAAAAATACTTTGTGACGGACATTTTGAGTGAGTGAAGTGTTCTATAAAATACTTTGCCATTTCAAGAATGCTCTCTATTCCTTGGATATCAATCTTAGAAGTTGGAAGTAGCCCAATATTGGCCTTTTTTATGCTCTTGAGTGACAAAATTCTTAGCTAAACTGAGATTTTCTAAACAACAAAAGCAGCCCAAAACAAGAAATCATGGAAGGTGGATTTGGATCTCTTTTTGGCTTGGTTTGTTTCCACAAATCATTTCATTTCATCTCATCTCATATAATCATTATAATTTTTTCAAATTTTCATACAAAATAAAATAAATAATTTAACTTTTTTAAATTTCAAAATAAAAATAATATTAAAAACATATATTCTTATTTAACTTTCAACTTTAATCTCATCTCAACTCATCTTATCTCATATGTGAAAACAAACGAGACTCTAGGCTCGTTTGGACATAGAGATAAGACATAATTTTTAAAACTCTCAAAATATCTCATAATTTTCATTCCCAAATATCACTTAAGTACAAAATATTTTTTCAATTTCAAATATTGAACTTTTTCATCTAATCATAATCTAAGCATTATCCAAACATAAATATCAACACAACTTTTACAAATATAAAAGAATATAATTTTTATGAACTTCAAAATCATAACTCCAAAATCTACTAGCTACATTCCTAATTTCCTAAAATAAAAATCTCTACACCTTGATTGCCAAGGGCTTCTATCCAATCCACTAGTAATTACCTCAATCAATCACACCATTATAACGATATTGACACGTAGCTTACAATACACATAATTTCCATAAAATTCTAGATATCCATACTGCATGAAATTTTCCAGTGCCACATGTCATATTCTAAAGTAACCATAGACTAGGATTTCGATAATGATAAATATAATAATAATATATATCATATCAACAATAGTGCTAACTAGAAGAGCTATAAAACATCCCATCATTATAAAAAAACGTCTCAATAACTCTCGAGCTGGCTAGGAACATTCTAGGTGACTAAATCCTATAATTAATGAAATATTATTTTTCTTTTAAAAAATTTTGCAAAATCTATCAACTTAGGCTCTGATACCATATTGTAACATCTATTTCCTAGGGTTAGGGATGTCATGTATTTTTATTAAAATAGCTAGATAAGAATTTCATAATTGATATGAACCCGCGGGAATGAAATTTCTTGAACCCACAATCAATTTGAAAACTTTCCAAGAAATGTAAAATCAAGTCAATAGATGGAGAACCTAGACCCGATGAGAACTCTTTTCAAGAACCTAGATTATATTAAAATCTAGACCCGTTGAAAAACCTGTCTCAAGAACCCAAATTACAAAGGAGGAACGCCACAAAGGTTGGATTTACCTTTAACAAGTTCAAAAGTTCAACTAAGAACAAGAGGAATAAAACTCAACTCACAATGAATAAATTCATCAAATTTCATAAACTTCTTAACATGAGGCAACAAAGAGTATTTAAACTAAAACCTAGTTAAAACCCTAGTCAAAATAATGCCCCATCTTCCAAAAATACCCTTGAGTGAACAGTGTCGCGGCTACAGTACGTCGCTATAGTAACCTCTTGAAACCCTAGTTCCTAAAAAGTAACTTTCCAAATAAGTCATTGACCAAAATATAAGGCATGTCCAAAATTCCTAATTCATAATAGATAAGATATATGTGGGCCAAACATCCTCAAATCCAATTATTCTAGACGAATTCCTATAACTAATAAAATAAACTCATTTAATGAAAAAAAACAAGTCCAAGGCCTTCAATCACATAATCATAATATTAGGCCCTAATTTATACTAAGCTCTTACATAGCTTGTATCACATGGATGATCACTGGATCTCCTTCACTAAAGCTCATCTTGAATATTTAGCTCTTGCTAGATTCGTCCCAAGTGGATTGCACCAATACTTGCATTGTTTTCTTGATCTTCTTAGCTCTTGACCTTGTAATTGACCCATCTAAAACTTGTAAAGGATATTTAAGATTAGGTACATTTTGGTGCCCATCAATAATTTAATAAATCAAACTAAATAAATAAAGTCTGGAACTAAATCAAACCGATCCATCTAAGCTTGCTACTCGATGAATTGACTGCATTAGTACTATGCATCTAAATGACCACTTGATTAAATTGATCTGATCTTATCCTGTACTTAATCTTAAGAAAGCTTACGTGTCTTTTGCAATGTGAGATGCATGACGTACATAATGCATATATACTATGATGAAAGAAATGCGTGTATAAATCATGACATGTGAGGTACATAAAAATTGGCTATCAAAGAACTGGCTATAAGAATAATATATCTAGACTAAATAATGTGTGCTAGTTATAATTTATGATCAAGCTATTTACCTCATTGCGCTGCTTTCTTAATTCTACTTCTTCACTCATTACCTATACGAAATACTAAAAATTACTAAGTTTTCTAGAAAAATATGTCGTAATATTCTATTTAATTAAAGTCATACTAGGGAGAATAATTTAAGAATATTATGATGTATACTAAAATTAACAATTACTAATATCATATGATTATTCTCAAATCTTTCAAATATAATTTAGTAAGGATTATATTATTATCTAAATCTATAAAATAATGGTGGCAATACTAACTTGGTAAAATAGACTTAATAATACTCAATATTAAAATCCTTGTAAACTTTTGATATAGACTAATAATAATTTAATACTTAGGGGCTAATATATTTATTCAATTAAAACCAAGCCCATATAAAACATAATATAGTGGTTTTTTGAAAAATATAACCCAACTCCAACACAAGTCCAAATTTACATGTCAAGCCCATCCCAATTAAAGCAAATCAGTCCAACTTAAGATATTCATAAGGCACTTGGTAAAGACAGGTACCTTTGATCGAATGGGCTTAGGGCCCAATGGTCAATTTGCAATTAGGGAACAATAAGCACTCTTCTCTAGGAAACAAGAGGCTGAGAAATAGAGGAGAGGGAGATAGAGTTGGTCTCACAAGCACACATGCGGCAACCCTAAGGCAGAGGAGGAAGATGGCATGCATGGGCTACGTGGGTATATATAAAAGTTGTGACGGCTCCAGATTCTGCTTGAGATCGAACGGACTCTAAAGTGTTGAGACATGCAACATAAAGTTACCGCCCCCGTTCATGACAAATAAAGATGCAATGCACCTAATATGTATCTAACAATATGCAATTTCACAGTAGATAATTTTTTTTTCCTGGAATAATACTATGCACCGAATATACTATATCCCAAATTAGCATAAGCAAACTTCATAATATATAATAATTGATGTCCAAAAGTTCTGTAACATCAAGAGTACTGGAGACAACGCTCTTTAAGTACATGCAAAGACTAATATAACTATTAGTCTAGTTCATCGAGTAGCTTGCACAACTCGGCCAAGGCAGCCAAAAGGCTATCGATAAAATGGAGCATAGAAGCGATGAGCACCGCGTTGTTGCGTTGCTGCCTAGTTGACCTCCTCCAATCAACCCTCTATTGCAACTCCTAATTCTGGACACAAAATCTACCATTCCGAGGGGAATGATAGTTGGAACTACCAAGTAAGATTTGATTACAAATCTTAGCAAGTTAACAATTAACTTAAACTAATAGTGTAAGAATGCATGCATGATAGTAAAAGTATGAATGTTAACGTGAACATGAATAAATGTGAGTGACTTGGCAATTAAATTACATGAACTAACATAAACTGTAACTGATGTGAACTAAACTGACATGGCATGAACTTAAACTATACGTGAAGTAACGTAACATGGAAGCTGAACATGAACTAAGATTTGAAGTTGAACTTGCACTTAAACTAAACATGAACTGACTTGAAATAAACATGACCTGAACTAAAACTAAATTTGAACTGACCATTAACTTAGAATCTTGTTCCATAAATAAACTGGTTACTTAAATATGAATTGTGGATGCTACATAGGTCCCTTGAGCCTTGTGCCCCTACCGATACCACATAACATTACAAGTATCTACACCAGTTGTGAATGCGTCAACATACACATTATACCACAGGTATCTGCACTTGCTGTGAGTACGTAATGTATGCATCCGTAAATTATGGTTGACACCATCAGCATTGGTGCCTGACTTTGTTCCAGCGACCAGTTATTTAAGTCTCATTCGAAACCAGTTGACGGAACTTTATCAATCCAAGAAATTTTACATCAGTTTAAACACTCCAGCGTGAACAATGGAGTTCTACCAGGATATTGTCACATCCTAGCACTTGGGTTCATGATAAACATAAAAGACTCAACTGATTTGAAAATATTATTTTTCTTGACAAACTTCAAACTCGTGACATGACGTGGCGTGAAATGAAATGGTAGATGACGTGACATGACGTTGCATGTAAATATAACTAACCACATGGCATAACTTGGCGTGCAATATTTAAATATGGCAAGACATAATATAACATGTAACAGATAATTTCATACTTGAAAATAAAACATGGCATGACATAATATATAATAGATAATTTTGTACTTGAAAATAAAATTTGTCATATCATAACTTAACATATATATATATATATATATATTTAAACATAACCAACGTGAATGATTTTTTTTTATCACCATACATATACAAGTACCCCGAAAATAAGTTAGAAGCTAACTTATAATGATTGAAGCGTGACGTAAATCACGAAATAACAAGAACTATAATTAGATATTTTTAAAGGTTAGAAACTCATCACTATCATACTTAGAAATATAAAAACACTAAATCATGAAAAAATTACCATTTTACCCCTTTATATGTGAGGAAATAACCATTTTGCCCCTACTTCAAGGATTTCACAACCTAATTTCAAAACTCACAAAAATCTACAATTTTTATGTAAATTTTGTCCTAAATCTAAATATCTAATTAAGAAAATTTAAAACACAACATAATTATAAGAACCAACCATAGGCCGAAACATACAAATGCTAAAATCCTTGATTTTTGTTGTAATTATTTCAAACTCTAACCTTCATGCTATAACCATCATGCAGAATACAAAAATCATATCCTATGCCTTTAAAATCATGCTAGGATATTAAAAAAAAAACACATATCACAAAAACCACAATTTCCTTCATGTCAAAACATCAAGTGTTTTGACCACAAAGAACAACCCTTGATATTCTTAGTCTATCCTTCTTAAAATCAACTTCACGAACTCCAAAATTTTTAAAAACTACTCTTGAAATGTTCATAAATCAATCTTAAGAAATATCATGCTTAAACAAACAAGTCAAAGATCACAAAACATCAACTAACGTAATCGGTTTGCACATTTACTCCAAAATCTAGTACTACATGTTTTGGTTTTTTATCAAACCACTTAGATATAAATTTTTCATGAAGTAAACCATCAAGAAACAACATCATATGATTCATATTAAAATTCTAAAATTTATCTAAGTATTAAACTCAAGATCTTTTGCAAAAATTGCATAGAAACACAATACAACCCGTGAGCCTCGAGTTTGTGTTTCAACCGGACCTTAGCATGCATAAAGAGTAATTTCCTCAATATCATAACCATAAATATTTAAAGTAACCCCTCCTAACACATATATAAAATTCCTAAGAACAACATATGTGAATATCAAGACCATAGGAGCATGCTTCCATAACAAAATCTTCAAGTTTTCTCAAAATAGAAACTGTTTTTACACCTCTAGTTTCCAACTATCTAGATTCATAGAAACTCCTACTAAAAACTTTCAACATGTAACAAATCCACATGAAACTTTCATGTTAATATGTTAAATTTAAACCATAGAAATATTAGACCAAGATCTTCCCAAGAACTTAATAAAAAAAAATAAAAAATCAAACACTGTCCAGATAATCTGTAGTATGATCTTTGCATGCTTAAACAAAATTTTCACCAATCACAAATCTACTAAAAATGACACTAAATATATCAATCGAAACCAAACTCAAAAAGGAACAACTTATATGCAGAGATTTTATTGAGAATTTACTTAAAAGGCTTTGAAAAATTCAATCAAGAAAGGCTAGAAAAGTTGTATGAAGTCTCTCCTTGAGTTCTCTCCAAGAAAGTGAATCAAAAGTGACAAAATCCCAAGGGACAAGCCATGGACGACTCATATACCGCTGTAGGGACTGAGAAGGGATGTGAGAGTGACAATTTGGTGATGTGTTGTCAGCCAAAACCGTGGACTATAGCACACGATTTTTAGCCTTGGAGCTGTCGTGTGATTGGAGGTGAGGTGGCTGATTCCCCCATCAAACACTATTGGTGGCTGAAATGGGCATTGGAAGTACACTCATGGGAGTGGAGAAACTTTCTTAAGAAGCCTTGCATAGGTGGAGCTTTTTGGTGGGCCTTAATAGGTCCAAACGAATTGGGCCTCATTTGGGTTTCAATAGAGTTTAGTTTGGAGTTTCAGTTTCTAATAAGCCTAAATCTAATTTTTCTTGGCTCCATGAAAATAATATGATATAAAAAGCAGGTATAACGGTTTAATAACAAGAATTTGAATGGTTAATTGCATGTGAAAGTGATTTAAACAAGTGGATAAACACTAAGCTAAAACTGACCAACACATATGTTTTGGGAAACCATTTGGGGTTTGGGGAAACCATTTAGGGTTTCGATTTTCACCAACATTTTGGAGTTTCAACTGGATCTCAAATATTTGGGCTTCACTAGGGTTGAAATCCTATTTGGTTTGATACAAAAATATATGGTTGGATGAAATAGTGTTTGGCTTAGGTGACATGATTACAATCTTTGATTTTATTTCCTTTCATTCACATTTCTATCTCATGGTTTCTCTTGGTACCAAGTGTCATCAAATATTCACCAAGTGTGGTTAAGATCTTGCAATGTGTCTAAATAATACTTCTCTAGACTTATTTGGATAATCCACACTATGATTTAAAACTGACTGGGCTGTGTACTAACACTAGTGTTAGTATTCACTCCGAAAATGGTGAAAATAACTTTGCACCATAAAATCATAAATAATCCTATGAAACTAAGAGTGCAATTCATTTTGCAAATTTTGACTCCTAAGAATCTCTAAATCAAAACACGTTTTCGTATAGCTATTGTCCTTGAAATGAAAGTTGTTTTATTGAGCCGTAAAATCTTAAATATTAATCTGAAACTAATGGCGCAAACCACTTTTCATTCCTACACTCCTAGGTACCTCAAATAAATAAAATTGTATTTATGTCACCAAAGTGGGTAAGAACTGACTAAGCTGATAGACAAACCTTTGCTATTTCTCGATTTTTTAGACTTTTTTGGGGTTTTCAGGATTTTCCTGAAACCTAAAGAAAATAATCTACTGAATTTCTCATGGGCTGTTACATCCTTCCCTTTTAAAAAAAGATCTCATCCTCAAAATTTATATACAAACACAAAACCAAATATCTACTATCAACTAAAAGAGAAGATATTGCTCACCAAGCCTACTGTCCATCACTGGACATATTGCCACTAGTCGATGCGAGTGAGGGCGAGTCGAGGTCTACTGTCATGGTATGTTGAGGCATATAGTGGAACATGTCGTCATCGAAGTCATAAAACATCTTACCAAAGTGCTTAGGGTCAATGTGTTGCTCGAACTCCTCATCATCACTGCTAGATATATGACCCTGAACAAGTAGTCTTCCTTAGTGAGTGGATGACATCGATGATTCTGATGTCTCTGGCTTAGGATTGATGGCTACAGTGCGCTCCTTAGCTGCTCGGCTGGACTTAGCCCCATCCCGTGACATCCTAACCCTGAAAGTATCCCGATCCATCCACATGGTCAGGTGAAGATGTGGATAACGCTCCTCATAAGGTAAAGCCTTCCTCTCATAACCTACACCATTCTTATCTATGTCCTTGATATGGGTGCAATGGTGTTCTATACGTTCCATCTCTTACCAATAGGTGTAGTCTACCTATCCAACTTGGCAAGTTGCCTCCTACGGTGTTCCCCTCTCATCTCTTGCATTGGCTGTGTGGAAAGCGTCTACTTCCTAGGGTTAGTGCTACAAAGAAATGGTAGGATTCAAACAAAGTAAAAGAACTTAAGTTTGAACACCCACAGAACAAATAGAGCACTCTCACTTCTAGCATCTCCTCTCAATCATTGTAAATCTCTCAACATATCTCTTTAATGTACTTTCAAGTATCTCTTTATTTACCCCTCTATTCAGCAGGTCGGACATTTTCTTTTCTTTTATTTTTCCATGGAAATATTCCATACTTTTTCGGCTGCCTTTGTGGATGACTCTCATCGGCCTTTTCTTATTGGCCACACACTGGACGAGTTAACTCTTCACATCTCCAAACTTTTGATTTTGATAATATTGCAATAATTAACTTTACTTGTAGATCTTCTACCTCTCTTACCTTTCATGTTCTTATGAGTCTGTGACTTTGTGTAAACTTAGTTCTCTTGAAAGGTAAGAAAGTCAGTGTTTAAGCTCAAATAGGGTAGGGAGTATGAGATTTACAAGAAAGAAAAATACAAGGCCAAAATATATTTTAATAAAGTTCAAAGGGGTGACTAGAGATAAAGATAATAAATATGTAAGCTTGAAAGACTCAATCGGTCCAAAGACTGCCTTAATCATTTTTTCAGTAATATTTTGTCTAGGATTTTGCCTCGAGTGTAATAAAAAAAGTTCTGGAGTAAGTTGAAATCATGCAAATTCACAAAATTCATATAAAATCTCTCTAGGTACTCAAAACAATTAATGATCATAAGAAGTATTCATTGAACATAGAAAATATCAAATTAAGTAAGATCAAGTAAAGAATTAACAACTAAACTTAAGCAATGAGATTTTTTCCTAAAAATTATAATCAATTTCAATCTTATTCTTATCATAGGCTTTTATTCATCAAACTATATTGTTTTTATCATCATCATCATCATCATCATCATCATTATTATTATTATTATTTTAAATAAATAATATAATATCCTTCCCCCCCCCCCCCCAAAAAAAAAAAAAAAAAAACTTAAATATCACATTGTCCTCAATGGGAAAATGAAGAAAAACTAAAGCAAAGAATGAGAGAGGGTAAGATATGCTCCACTGATTGTTTCCAATTCTGCCAATTGAATCTTTTCCTTGAAGGTGCAGCCGTGTACTCCTTGGAGATTTCCTCGCCTTTTCGTTCCTGCAAGATGAAAGAAAATGAATAATATTAAGTAAAAACAAAAGTTAATAAAATAAAATAAAATAAAAACCTTGGGTTACCTCCCAAAAGTGCTTTATTTAAAATCTATAGCTAGACATTGTCCTCTCATCATTTATTACTGGCGAGATCGATGGAACAATTTTCCAAGTTAAAGTCTCCATCCACATAGGGTTTTAATCTCTGTCCGAGAGGCACTCATGATCTTCTCCAGTATGTGCTTCAGCACTCGATTAGAAACCTCGACCTGGTCGCTCGTTTGAGGATGGTATGGTGTCGCCATGTGATGTGTAACTCCATATTTAGTCAATAGCGCTTCAAATTGGCAATTGCAAAAATGCTTCCCACCATCACTGATTATGGCCCTCAGAGTGCTGAATTGGGAAAGATGTTCTTCTGCAGGAAATTTACTACGACCCTCGCATCATTGGTTGTCAAGGCGACCGCTTCCACCCATTTGGAGATATAATCTACTACAACCAAAATATATTTGTTAGAATATCAGGTTGGAAAAGGACCCATGAAATCTATACCCCAAAAGTCAAATAATTCAATCACTAAAATATTGTTTAAAAGCATCTCATGTTTTCTAGAAATGTTGCCAACCATTTGACAATGATCGCATAAATTAACAAAATTAAAAGAGTCTTTAAAAATAGTCAGGTAATAAACGCCGCATTGTAAAAGTTTCGCTGCTGTTTTTGCTCTATCAAAGTGGCTACCTGCTTCCAATGAATGGCAATGTCTGAGTATGCTCTCCATCTCCTCCTCGGGCACACATCTCCTGATTATATGATCCGTACAGTGCCGATATAAAAAATATTCCTCCCAAAAATAATATTTCAAGTCGGAGAAGAACTTCTTCTTTTGTTGATATGTCTTCTCGGCCAGTAGAATTATGGACACCAAATAATTTACCACGCCGGCATACCATGGAACAACTTGTATAGCCATTAATTGCTCGTCCAAGAAGGTCTCATTAATTGGGAAATTTTCCTTGCCAACTGCCTTTTTAAGCTCAGGATGAGATAAGTGGTCGGCCACTACATTCTCGGTACCATTCTCATCTTTTATTTTCAAATCGAACTCTTGTAATAGCAGAATCCATCTTAACAGTCTTGGTTTGGCATCCCTCTTCGACAGCAAGTATTTAAGGGCTGAGTGATCAGTGTAGACGACCACCTTCGAACCTATCAAATAAGAATGGAATTTGTCAAAGGCAAACACAACTGCTAACAAGTCTTTTTCAGTAGTAGCATAATTAAATTGAGCTTCCATTAAGGTCCAACTTGCATAATAAATAACATGAAAAATCTTATCTTTCCTCTGCCCCAAAACAGCCCCTATAGCATAATCGCTAGCACCACACATTAATTCAAAAGGAAAAATTCTAATCCGGTGATACAATGATAGGTGCAATTCAAACTAAGTATGTTTAATCTACAGATTGAAGAGAGGCTTAGTAATTTGGAAAAAATCCTTGATAAACTGATGATAAAATCGGGCATGACCCAAGAAGCTCCTCACACCCTTCACATTGGTCTGTGGTGGGAGTTTGTCAATAACTTTTATCTTTGCTCGGTCAACCTTAATTCCCTTGATGGAAATGCAGTGGCCGAGCACTATTCCCTTCTAGACCATGAAGTGACATTTTTTTCAATTTAAAACAAGATTTTTCTCCTTGCATCTCTACAAAACCAAAGATAAATTAGATAAACAATTATCAAAAGAGTGACCAAAAACCGAGAAGTCATCCATGAAGAATTTTAAAATTTTTTCCATCATGTCCAAGAAGATGGACATCATGCATCTTTGGAAAGTGGCTGGCGGATTGCAAAGTCCAAAAGGCATGCACCTATATGCAAAAGTGTCCTAAGGATAGGTGAAAGTAGTCTTCTCTTGATCCTCGGGTGCAATGGCTATTTCATTGTAACCGAAATATCCTTCTAGAAAACAATAGTAAGCGTAGTTGGCAAATCTTTCTAACATTTGACCAATAAGAGGTAAGGAAAAATGGTCTTTCCCAATTGCATCATTCAGTCTTTGATAGTCTATGCTTACTCGTCATCCCATGACCATCCTCTTTGGTATGAGTTCATTATTGTCATTCTTGATCATGGTTATCCCTCCTTTCTTTGGGCAGTCTTACCCATGCACTATCTAAGATTGGATAAATGATCTTGGCATCTAAAAGCTCCAATACCTCTTTATGAACCACTTCTTGCATCGATGGATTCAATCTCCTCTGGGGTTGGACGAGTTTAAAATTATCCTTCAATAAAATTTTGTGCATGAAAATTGAATGACTAATTCCTTTGATTTCTGAGATGGTCCAACCCAAAGCCATCTTGTGTTCCCGCAAGACTCTTAACAACTTATCTTCCTCTACATCACTCAAAGAACTATTAATAATAATTGGAAAAGTAGAGTCCTGACCTAGGAAAGCATATCTTAAATTTCATGGAAGCGGTTTGAGTTCAAGCTTGGGTGGTTCCTTACTTGGAGATGTCAACTGAGATGAGTTTAGTTCTTCCACTTTGAGTTTTATTGAAGGAGAAATTGATGGTGTAGCTTCCAAATATCTCTCACACTCCCTAATCTCTTCATCTTCGGATTCAATAGATGTAGAGTGAGTAAGACATACCTCAAGTGGTAGCTTTGAAAATTCAGCTCCATAAGTCTCGTCGGCCTTGACCATGTCTCGGACGCTTATTTGAAAACAAAAATGCACCTCGAAAGGGAATTCTATAGATTCAAAACAAGAATGACCCTCAAAACATGATGGGAACCAAGATAGGTCTAGTCTTAAAGATCATTTGCAACTTCCAGATGGGCCAAGAAGATCAAGGAGAAAATGCAAGGATTGATGCAATCCATTTGGGACAAGTTTAGCAAGAGCCCAACATTCAAGATGGGGCTTGAAGGATGAAGATCCAATTTTAATTCATTTGATCAGCTACGGAAGAGGGCAACGACAAGACTTAAAGGCTTTGGACTCTTGAAGGGTTTCAACTTATTTAATTCATTTAAAGAACTTATTTTATTAGTTTATAATAATTGAGTTTATTATGAGAAGACTTAAGGGAGCCTATGCAAGGGCATGTTGGGAAAGTTATTATTTTATTGAACTAGGGTTAGGGTTACTGTAGCCGAGTACTGTAGCACGGCACTGTAGCCGCGGCACTGTTCATCCAGGGGCACTTTTGGAAGATGGGGGTTTATTTTGGCTAGGGTTTCATTAGGTTTTGCTTTAAATACTCTATGTAGCCTCATTCTAATCAGATTATGAAGTTTATGAAATTTGATGAATTTATTCATTGTGAGTTGAGTTTTACTCATCTTGTTCTTAATTGAACTTTTGAACTTATCAAAGGTAAATCACAACATTTGTGGCGTTCCTCCTTTGTAATCTGGGTTCTTGAGACGGGTTCTTCAACGGGTCTAGATTTTAATATAATCTAGGTTCTTGAAACGAGTTCTCATCGGGTCTAGGTTCTCCATCTATTGACTTGATTTTGGCTTTCCTGGGGTGTTTTCAAATTGATTGTGGGTTCAAGGGAATTCATTCCCGCGGGTTCATATCATTTGGTATTCAGAGCAAGGTTTCCAATCAGGTCTGATTCTATCTTTTAATTTTAGTATCCTTAAATTTAATTCTAGGGCTTCATTGTTCTAGGGTTGCCAAAAAAAAAAAATTGAAATAAAAAGTAGGCTGCCGAAATTCTTAAGGTTTTGGGTTTGGCTGAAATTTGCATCACCTAGGGTTTCAAAATTCTAGGGTTTCCTGCATCTCTAAGTTTGTCAATTGCTTGGAGTGTCGTTCCATTGATTCTTTTCTATTTCATTGTCCATGTTTGTGTGTTTGAATTCAATTGGTTGGTTTTCACAATTGAATATTGCTGTTTGTGGATGAATTAGAGAAAATAAAAGAAAAGAAAAGAAAAGAAAAGAAAGGAAAGGAAAAGAAAAGAAAAGAAAAGAAAAGAAAAGAAAGGAAAGGAAAAGAATAGAAAAGAAAAGAAAATTCCAAAAAAAAAAAAAAAGAAGAATTTGAAGAGAAGAGAAGGTAGCATATTCAAAGTTGTTACATAGTTACAACAATGAGAAAGAAAGAAATTTGTTGATTGAACCTTACCATCAAAGGGGCTGCTGCATACATCACTCAAGTTGGTATCTTGTCTTATTGCTACTCTTTCATTCGTATAACTTCATTGATTCTCATGTCATTTTTATTCCTTCATGTTTCTCTTGTTCTTGTTTCCTGAATCTAATTACTAGTTGGGATAAAATAAGGTTGCCTTGTCTTGATTGAGTTCATTTAGTTCTGAAAGAACTTGAGTGGAAAACCTATTGAGGTAAAAGGCAAGAGAGTGTGAGACTATTATCGGGAAAAAGCCATTAAGAGTGAAACACGAGTAGAGTGTCATTATTCGAGTTGAAACACGTAAGGGAGTGTGTGAGGTTTTCTTTTTTACCACTAACATTCTTCTGTGCAGCACCTTGTAATGTCTCATCGGAGTAGCTCATCACCAAGGGGGCTAGTAGATAACTCATCCTTTGTGTTGCATGCCATGCAACATGAGTTTGAGCGGTTGAACTTGGTGTTAGGTGAAGTGAGGAATAGCATGGATAATCAAGAAGCAATGGTTAGAAATCTGCAAGCAGAGAAAGATAGGAGGCGACATGAGCCTAATATTAAGAATGGGTATGAGAATGGAGAGTATGGTGAGGATGAGGAAGTGCTAACATCTGAAGTTGGATTGGGTAGACATAGAAGAGTTAGGCATGGAAGAGGCCTTAGGGCAAACTCTGGGGGTCGAGATGGAGTAGATAAGAATCTTGGGAGCATCAAAATGAAAATACCATCATTCCAAGGTAGAACTGACCCTGAAATTTATTTAGAGTGGGAGAAAAGAATAGAGTTGGTGTTTGATTGTCATAATTACTCTGAGGAGAAGAAGGTGAAGTTGGTTGTAATTGAGTTCACTGATTATGCGATTGTTTGGTGGGATCAATTAGTGACCAATAGGAGGAGGAATCTTGAGAGGCCTGTAGAAACATGGAGAGAGTTGAAAGCTATCATGAGGCGGAGATTTGTACCTAGCCACTACTATAGAGACCTCTACAAAAAATTACAAAATCTTATACAGGGGTCTAGGAGTGTAGAGGACTACCATAAGGAGATGGAGGTGGCTATGATTCGGGCTAATGTAGTGGAGGATCGGGAGGCCACGATGACAAGATTTTTGAGGGGGTTGAATAGGGAGATAGCCAATGTAGTTGAGTTGCAACATTATGAGGAGGTAGAGGACATGGTGCACATGGCTATGAAGGTGGAGAACGGCTAAAAGGAAAGGGTACATCAAGGTATACTTCGGTTTCTAGTACTCCTTGGAAATCAAAGTGGGACAAAAATGATCAAGTTGTAGCAAAGGGGAAGACCGAACCATCAAAGGGAAAAGATTTGGGTGAGGCTGAAACCTCAAGAAAAAGAGAGAATGAGTTGAAAAACAATTGTGAGGCCGAGAGTTCAAAAAAAGAGGAGACTGAAAGAAAAACAGAGAGTGAAAAGAACAAAGAGAGTGAGAGGAAAAAAGAGAATGAGGCCGAAACATCAAAAGAAAGAGAGAGAGAAAAAGAAAATAGAGAGGTGGTTGAGAGTCAAGAAAAAAGAGTGGAGGCAGAAGAGGAAAAAGAAAGGGAGATTGTAGAGAGAAGTAGAAAGACAAAAGTGAGTTTTTATGCTAAGGCGAGTCTTAATCCTAACGAACTTGACGTATGTTTGCCTAGTATTGTTGTCTCTTTGTTGCAGGGATATGAGGTCGTGTTTCCAAGTGGTGCATTTTGTGGATTGCCACCTATTAGGGAGATAGAGCACTACATTGACTTTGTGCCTGGTGCGACAATTCCTAACCGACCTTTCTTGGAAAAACATGAGTCATTGACACATTTAAAGGAACAAAGTAAGTTGTTGACTAGAATGCATGCTAAGCGGGATGATTGTATTGAGACTTTTCCTCATGTATTCAAATACACACAAGGTATGAAAAATTTTGTGGTTGATACTTTAGCAAGAAGGTATGTCCTTGTCTTCATTTTAGATGCAAAATTGTTGAGACTTGAATATGATAAGGAATTGCATGCTAATGATGATGACTTTGCTAGTGTGTATGGGACATGTGAGAAAGCATCTTTTGGTAAGTTCTATAAACTAGATTGGTACTTGTTTAGAAAGATTAGATTTTGTGTGCCTACTAGTTTTATGCGTAAGTTGCTTGTGTGTGATGGACATGCTGGTTTGTTGGGTAACCTTGGTGTAAGGAAAACTTTTGTTGTGTTGCATGACTGTTTGTGGGAATACCATTTGCCATTCAAAGACTTGTTGCACGAACGTTTGTGGAAGTATCATTTGTCATTCATTGATGTATTGCATGAACATTTGTGGGAGTATCATTTGCCATACATTGACGTGTTGCATGAACGTTTGCGGGAGTATCATTTGCTTTTCATTGAGTTTGCATATAATTGGAGTGGTCATTCTCGTGAAAATAAGATTTCAGACATGTTGCATGAACGTTTATGGGAGTATCATTTGTCATTCATTGACTTGTTGCATGAACGTTTGCGGGAGTATCATTTGCCATTCATTGACTTGTTGCATGAACATTTGCAGGAGTATCATTTGCCATTCATTGAGCTTGCATATTGGAGTGGTCATTTTGGTTCGAGGAAGACTTTAGATGTACTTCATGAACATTTGTGGGAGTATTGTTTGTCATTCATTGAGTTTACATATAATTGGAGTGTTCATGCTACTACTAAATTTTCACCAATTGAAATTGTTTGTTTACTTAATCAATTTCCTCCTTTAGATTTAAAGTCTTTACTAGTTGATGACATGAGTAGCTTGGATGGACTATTCCAAATTCTTAAACAAATTAATGAAAATGCATATGTAATGGATCTTCCAGGTAAGTATCATGTTTCTACTATTTTCAATGTTACTAACAAATTTCCCTTTGATCCAGGTGGAGATTCGAGGTCGAATCCTTTTGAGGAGAGGGGGAATGATGGGAACCAAGATAGGTCTAGTCTTAAAGATCATTTGCAACTTCCAGATGGGCCAAGAAGATCAAGGAGAAAATGCAAGGATTGATGCAATCCATTTGGGACAAGTTTAGCAAGAGCCCAACATTTAAGATGGGGCTTGAAGGATGAAGATCCAATTTTAATTCATTTGATCAGCTACGAAAGAGGGCAACGACAAGACTTAAAGGCTTTAGACTCTTGAAGGGTTTCAACTTATTTAATTCATTTAAAGAAATTATTTTATTAGTTTAGAATAATTGAGTTTATTATGAGAAGCACTTAAGGGAGCCTATGCAAGGGCATGTTGGGAAAGTTATTATTTTATTGAACTAGGGTTAGGGTTACTGTAGCTGAGTACTGTAGCACGGCACTGTAGCCGCGGCACTGTTCATCCAGGGGCACTTTTGGAAGATGGGGGTTTATTTTGGCTAAGGTTTCATTAGGTTTTGCTTTAAATACTCTATGTAACCTCATTCTAATCAGATTATGAAGTTTATGAAATTTAATGAATCTATTCATTGTGAGTTGAGTTTTACTCCTCTTGTTCTTAATTGAACTTTTGAACTTATCAAAGGTAAATCACAACCTTTGTGGCGTTCCTCCTTTGTAATCTGGGTTCTTGAAACGGGTTCTTCAACGGGTCTAGATTTTAATATAATCTAGGTTCTTGAAACGAGTTCTCATCGGGTCTAGGTTCTCCATCTATTGACTTGATTTTGGCTTTCCTAGGGTGTTTTCAAATTGATTGTGGGTTCAAGGGAATTCCTTTCCCGCGGGTTCATATCAAAACAAGTTTCCCTTACTGGACATTAATTAAAGTTCTCCCCTTTGCCAGGAAAGGTCGGCCCAGTATCAAAGGGATATCATCATCCTCCTCCATATCAAACACAATGAAGTCGACCAGGAAGATGAACTTATCAATTTTTACAAGTATGTCCTCAATGAGTCCTCTCGGGTATTTAATAGATTTGTCAGCCAATTGTAGAGAGATAGTGGTTGGCTTTGTTTCTCCAAGACCTAATTCCCTAAAAATAGAGAGATGCATTAGATTAATACTTGTCCCTAAGTCGCATAAAGTTTTATCAAAATATGAATTTCCTATAGTGCAAGGGATTGTGGAATTCCCTGAATCTTTCAACTTAGGCAGCAACTTCGTTTGTAAAATTGCACTGCTCTCCTCTGTCAACATTACAATCTCATCCTCCTCCAACTTCCGCTTGTTTAATAATATGTCCTAAAAAAAATTTTCATATTTTGGCATTTGCTCTAAAGCTTCAATGAAAAAAATATTAATATGCAGTTACTTAAATATATTGAGAAATTTAGAGAACTTATTATCAATCTTATTATTATTATTATTTTTAATCTCTGCGGAATAGAAATTGGTGGATCATATATTGAAGGAGAATAAGTTTCAAAAATCAACTCCCTGGATTTCTTGGGTTTTGCAGCCCCTTTATTCCCTTTAGTCTTCTCAGCTTACTGGTCGATTAGATCCCGATTTGTATTTTTCACCTCGTACTCGATTTCCTTCTTTTAGGAATCCACATTTTCGGCAGCTTCTGCATCTCCCTCGGTATTTACAGACTGGTCATATGTCCGCCCACTTCTCAATGTTATGGCTTTGACATGTTCCTTCTGATTGGTCATAGTGTTGCTCGGTAAAGTCCCTGTTGTCCTCTCGGTAAGCATGCTTGAGAGCTTACTAATTTGCACCTCAAGATTGCAGATTGAAGCCGAGTTGTTTTGGATCACCATATCAGTCTTGTGCATGTACTGCATAAACATATCCTCAAGTGTCGGCTTCTTCTTTTGCTATGGAAACTGTTGAGGTGGTCTAACTGGCACTTGGTTATTGCTCCATGAAAAGTTAGGGTGATTTATCCATCCAAGATTGAACGTGTTTGAATAAGGATTATTTTAACATTGAAAATTGGACACGTAATGGGCTTGTTCATGACTCGGTTGGACAAAAGGATTCCCCATTTGGCAATCTACACTTGAGTGATTTCCTACACAATGATCACAAACAACATTAGTTTGAATAACATTAACATTCATTTTACCTAGTTGTTGTGATAAATTTACTATATGCACCGCCAATGTGGTTATAGAATCGAGTTAAAAAATGTCAGCTATCTTTCTTGGCATTACTCTCTCCACAATCCATTGATAGTTTTTGTATGCCAATTCTTCCAGAAGTCCATATGTGGCTTCATGGGTCTTACTCATTAATACCCCTCATGCGGCCGCATCAACCATAGATCTATTTATGGGTACCAAACCATTGTAAAATGTATGTACTTGAAGTCAGGCAGGGAGGTCGTGATGTGGACACTTGCACAATAGATCCTTGTATCTCTCCCATGCCTTATATAATGATTCACCCTCAAATTGGGTGAATGCAGTTATATCATTCATCAACTTCGCGGTCTTAGCTGGAGGAAAATATTTTGCTAAGAATATTTGTGCCAACTTCTCCCAGGTAGTGATGATGCCGAGCGGCAAAGAGTTCAACCAAGTTTTTAATTTTTTCCTAAGTGAAAAAGGAAAAAGTCTTAATCGAATCATATCATTTGTCACTCCATTGTGTATAAAAGTATCACAAATTTCTAAGAAATTTGCAATATGGACATTAGGATCCTTTTGTGACAACCCCCCAAGCTGGACGGTTTGTTGAATCATTTGAATGATGGCCGACTTGATCTTGAAGTTATTGGCTTGTATAGCTAGCCGCCTTATACTAGATGTCGCCCCCTTGACAAAGGGAATCGCGTAGTCTCTTAACGCCTTATGCTCCTAGTCGACCATATTAAATTTGGAGGCAACGACCTCTTTCTTCTTCTCTTTTTTTATCCGGCATAAGGTTCTTTCAATCTTAAGATCGAAAAGTATATGCTCTAATGATTTAGATCAAGGCATGCACTTCTAATTCTAATTTTTAAAAAAAATAAAATAAAATAAAATTCAAAATAGTAAAAATCTAGCTGGTATCAATATCAATAACAAATAACAATTCCCTGGCAACGGCGCCAAATAATTGTTCGCATAAAAATATCTGCAAGTGCATAGAATCGTAACAAGTAGTAAAGTATTTTTAAAAAAATGGATATCGAACCTACAAGGACTAATTATGCTATTGAGTATTGAAATTTACTAAATTAGATACTATTTGGAAAACCGAAATTTGAAGAATAGATTATCTAAATTAAATTGAAGATAAAAGCATTAAAATTAAGATTTTTTTAAAGATAATAAAAATAGATTTAGAACTTTTGATTTTACCTAGCAAATTTCACACAATTTATTTTTCCTTATCTTAAAATTCCAATTATCCCAAACTGATGATAAAAATCTCTTAACTATTCAATATTTTCTCTCGAACAATACCAAAAATATCTCAAGCTAATAACTTATATCTCTATGTGAATTTAACTAATAACTCCAATTAAATTCTTTGGATTTTTTTTAAAAATCACACTAATCACGGTAAAGTATCTCTACTTTTGCTTAACTAATGGGGTTTAATCCTAGAGTTTTAATCACCTCTCGGTCTCACTATGATTCAATAGATCGAACAATAGTTAGCTAGAAAATTACAAGCATTAAGAACAAAGAATAAACACTAAATTATGAAAATATTGAAAATAAAATAACTTAGAATATATATTATGTGTTCAATGCTAGACTACATCAAAGCTCTAGAAAATAAAATTAGTTCATAATGAAATTAAAAAGAAAAACAATAAAATTGGTATTCTTCATTGGAATCAATTGATGAAGCATGCGACTCTCGCCTCTAGTTCCCAGATCTACCTCCTTGAAAGAAACTCAAATAATAAACTCTAAACTATCGAAACCTAAACACAGACTCTCTAAAACTAAAAACTGCAGACCCTCTTATTCATCTCATAAGTCGAGATTAAATAGATGTCAAAATTCAAATATGGAAACAAGATAAATGCAGCTACAATCTAGCCTAAAGATCTGGAAAATAGTTTCTAAAGATAGATGTTAACATAAAAGAAATTATCCCAAGAATAACGAGATTATCTAAAATGGAAGATTCAGTTATATGTGGCTTGAATTACAGAGCTTGGAAGGATTTGGTCACCAACAGATTGATTGCAGAACTCGGATTTGAAGGTCAACAGCAGACTGATCCTGGTCGGGAAGAATTATCCCACCGGGTAAATGTAGTATGCACTGAATATAACTGGTCTCCTTGCCTATCGAGTGGAAAGACTCCCGACCGGGATGACAGACTCCTCTCGCCAACCGAGTGGAAAAGCTGCTCGCCTTTTGTCTCGTTATTGCCCAAGATGTCGTTTAAGTTGGTCTTTTAAGTTGGTTGTTTAGACTAGTCGCCCAATCAAACGCCCAGGACCTTGTCGCCAAGCCTTCTCACCCAAGTTTTCGCTCCTAGTCTGGTCATCAGTCTCCTCACCCAAATCTCCTCTCTTGTACCAAAATGACATCCTTTAGCACTAAATCTTCTTATTCCTTCTAATTCAAGAAAATAAAAAAAAAAAACTATATAGAAATAAAATAAAATCAATATTATTGAAAGAAAAACGACACTTTTCATAAATAAAACAGTGATAAAAATCACATAAAAATAACACTTATCAATAACCAACAAAATAAATAAAATATTCTTATAAATAAGAAGATTACATAACAATTTTTCCCATCACAGACAACTGTGGAAATATTTCTACCCTTCCTATGGATTAATACCACTGAGCTCGTCATGGGACAAGTCTTCCATAGAAAAATCTGGGTACTCATTTTTGGGTGGAGGAGCAAGAATTACTATGGTAGGGGCTATTACGGATGGTACAAATCTACTATCAGGAGGTTAGAGCGAAACCAAAGGTATCCCATACGTCCTAGGATACGTAGTTGCCTAGGAATAGATTCGCATTCCTCTGCCTAGCAACTGGATATGGTTATCTACAATGATTGTAATTGTCGTACTCATAAAGTTTTCAATTATTTTCCTGTTGTACGGTGCCATCTAAAAAAAATAATGAGAAAATTACAATAGGCAGTTTACTATGAGAAAATATTGAGTAATATAATGGTGCAACAATGAGCACATAGGCAATTAACATGTAGAGATGAGTTTTAATTTGTAATGCTTCCAGAGCTCACTTGGGATTGGACAGTGTCTGAAGTATCTAGATATGTAACACAAGGTTACACACTGTTTGTACATAACAGTTAACATGCAATGCTCATAGCATGTTTCTAGCAGTACCCAATAATCGCAATGATTCAGACTACTAATGATTTGAGCAATTTTAATATGGTACCAAAATAAGTACTAATACTCCCAAAATACAAGGTTGTTTAAAATATCCATACAAAATAGGGTCCCAAACTATGATCCTTCGTGAAAATCCTCAGAACATTGTTTTTCAACATCTAGAAGTCATTCATTTCTAGAATCTTCTGAATATTCTTGAAGAGCTTTAAAACGTCACAGATGAACTTTTAGGGTGCCTCTAGTCGATCAACTAGTGAAGGGTTCGAGATTTTCTCGAGCCTCTTCGGGCTTTCCTTAACTATTGGGGGTTCTTTGCACTTACGCTTCCCCATTAGTATCCTCAGGCCATGTCACAACTTTTACCATTCCAGTGAGAATGTAGTGGAAACTATCACATTGAGATTTAAAGAAATCTTAGCAAGTTAAACAAAAAATATACACAAAGCTAACATAAGCATATATAAGGTAAACATGAACTTGAATGAGTGAGTATAAGCTTGTAATTCCGTCAAAACACATTTTTGTCCCACCTAGATTCCTTTCTCGAAAACATAGAACTTGTAACAATGTAACATTGTGCCATTTCATTTTAAGCACTTATACACTTATACCATATAACAATGAATGGACACGTCAGGACTACCCCTATGAAATGTGGGCTTGCTGCTAGTTATTGCACCACATTACCGACCCTTTGACCCGGTGTGAATATGTTATATACAGAGACACTCAAGCAGATCGAAACACCTTCACCATGAGCTTTACAATATGATACAGCAATTCACAATTCGCCTTCACCATATTTACCATGTATTTCACCCAATAGCGTTAGATGTTGCTACTTTGAAGTTCATTAACTTTACTTTGTTATCCTAAAGGTTACCACTCTAATTTAATCACTCCAGAGTGGACATGAGAGTTCCACTATGATATTCCCCCATCCTAGCATTGAGGTCGTGTCAAGACCTTTTTTTTTTTAATGTACAACTCGAAACATGTGATATGCGAACTTTTCACGAAACCATATAAACTTTTCATGTAATCATGGCATGTACTTATGCTCAATAAGCGATGAATGCAACATGTGAACAACTTGAAATAATTAAAATATTCAGATGCATATTCATGGGCATAACACATGATGATTCAACATGGCATATAACAATACTTAAAAGCTCCGAGCATATCATTTAGACCAAAATTTCAGCAAGCATCATTTGAACATATCATGAAGAGTCAATCATACAATGGCGGAAACCAATCATTTCATGTGAAATTTGAGAGAAAACAAAACATCAAATGATACAAATAATATAGATGAAAGGTTTACACAAAGACATAAGTATATTATCCAAGAGTAAGTTAGAGGCTAACTTACAGAGCTCCAAAATATCAATGAACAAGCAAGTTGTAACATATAAGTGTTAGATTTTTTAAGAAAAATGCTAAAATCTACGCACATGAACTATGCACCAAGGGTATTAAAACATCTAACCCTAACTGGTTTTTAAGCCATCCAGCTATCCACATTTTCCTTCTTTGTTCTTTGCCTTTTTCTTTTGATTCACTTACATATATATACACGGCAACAAGCCCTAGGACCAAATGATATCAGACTCTCCCTTCACTTAGGGAAAACCCTAATGGCCGAATGTGACAAGTTCTTTCTTGTAAAAACCCTAATGGCCATGTGTGCTTGAAGTGTAACAAAAACATACATGTTTGCATGGAACCCTAATGGCCGAAAGTTTCTAAACGTGCATGTGACACTGTAGATCATGTTTCTTCTCTTAGTGACTCAATGAAAATAGTCCATGAGAAACCCTAGTGAGGGACGACTATCTCACATTCACTCAAGAGGTTCTTCCTTCAACCATTCTCTTTAAGGGTTCCAATTCTATGAAATCCTAGACGCAAACCATACTCAACTTGATTTCAAGCATGGTCCATCCTCCCATGGCAGAAACTACACCTTGGTTCTCTTCTTGCCCTTTACAATACACTAATCAACCCATTTCCCTCACAAACTGAAACTTCTAAATCCATCTTTAGCATTTTCATATGTGATCTTAAAAAAGAATATGGTTTGAGCCTTCTTACTGTGCTATGCTTCACGAGATGCTTCCTTGAATTCTTCACTTGAATGCAGGAGAGTAGTGTTTGGAAAGGAAGAAAAATGGTTCTTGGCTTCTAGGGTTGGCGAGAAAGAAAGGAGAGAATGAGAGAAAAGCTGAAAATGTACAAATGACTCTTGGTCTCCCCCTTATCTTGTGTGGTAGTCGGCCATTAATGGCCCTATTTATGTGTTCCCTTGCCTCCGCCTTTTATCTCTTCCATCATTACTTCTACTAGAAAATGAAGAGTCACAGATTAAGCCTTTGCATGGGAGCCAAATGGCTCACTCTTACACTAGCCGAACCTTTCATCCTCCTTCCTTCAATGATTGCTTCTCTTGGGAACTTAAGGGACATACATGCATGGATGCCAAGTGGCACCCCTTGTCATGGATAAATACCTTCATCTCCCCTTTCTCATGATTGTTCTCTTCGAAAATCTAAAAGACTCCTTGCATGAAAGACTCCTTTGAAAATCTAAGGTTGAGCAAGCCTTCTCCCCTTCCTTCATCCTTGGCTTCATTGGAAGTTTAAAAAACTCCTTTGCATGGTTGACAAGTGGCATGACCAAAAACTCTAAGTCTTCATCATTAGATCCTTCTAGAAATCCCAAGGGAAAAGTACACGCATGGATGCCATGGATTTCATTTAGATTAACCAATGCCCCACCAGGCTACAACCTCTATGGATATGATTAATAGAATCTTTAGGCCTTACCTTGATGAATTTGTAGTGGTGTTCATTGATGATATATTGATTTATTCTAGAAATGAAGAACATAATAAACACCTGGAACTTATGTTAGGGCAACTTAAGGAACATAAGTTATATGCTAAACTCAGTAAGTGTGAGTTCTGGCTAAAAGAGGTGAAGTTTTTAGAGGACATTATCTCCAGTGAAGGAGTAGCAGTAGATCCTAGCAAGGTAAAGGCAGTATTGGATTGGCAACGACCCTGGGATGTGCAGGAAATAAGGAGTTTTCTAGGTCTTGTAGGATATTACAGAAGGTTTGTAGAAGGGTTTTTTAAGTTATCTAAACCCTTCACTGCATTGACCAGGACGATTGTCAAGTTCATATGGAGTGAGGAATGTGAGCAGAATTTCCTAGAACTCAAAAGAAGATTAACCACAGCACCAGTTTTGACTCTACTAGAACATCATAGAAAAAGTTCATGAAGCATATGAAACCTTCTTCGAAAAACAGGAGGATTTATTAATGTTGGTTTGAAAAAGCAATCTATAGTAATTATAATTTTATGCATAATGTATATATATATATATAGGTACAAATTAATGTGACAATTTTTGAAATGGTGAAGATTTAAAATTACTTGAAATTCAAATAAAAAAATAAAGTAAAAGTTAGGGACAGAACTCAATATATATAATATTATCGCATAAATATATATGTACGTACATGATGTAAATTTTAATACTACTCAGAAGTATGCATGCCTAATGGTATTGTTGGTCTTGCAAACAACTATGCCTAATATAAGAATTACTGAGTCAACCAAAATCGTGGGATGTCCATGCATGTTGATCTCCTTTTTTTATTCAATCATTTTTCTTGCGTGCATAGCAAAAGCGTCAATTATTTCTAACTCATCTTTGGAGGAAGAGTCATATAGAAGATAATCAAGTTCAAGAATATGTTCTACATGAGAAGAAAATAGATCATAGGCCTAGCTATTTTTGAAATTAATCAAATGTAGAGTGAAAATGTTTCGATCTGCATTGACAAATACAATCGTTCTAGAGTATAATTGTTGAAAAACGTGAGAGTTATGATCCATTGAAAAAGTGATCATTTAAAAATATACAATTATAGTTGAATATAATAGCAGTTATAAAAGCATTCTTGAGATACACAGAATGCTAACAAAAACTGTTTTCTAGTTTAATGTAAGTAATCGTTCGCCAATTATTTCAAGTTTATAGTGGTTTTCTAAGTGCATATGATACAGTCAGGACAAGGATAATTTCTCTTAATTTCTCTCGTTAAATCTACTGTTGGTCAAATGTAAGTTGTTCTTTTTTTCAACTTTATCAATTCCAACCAAAACAAATATATATCTTAATATCACATGAGAGAAACATGTAGAGGGTTAAATCGTAAGGAACTTGATAGTTGATACTTAATCAGCTTCATGCTGATGTTATAAGTTTATTTTTAGTGTTTCATTTTGCTTCTAGTAGCTACTAAACTAAAGTAAGCTATGATTTCTTAGAATAATTAGAAGAATATTATGTTTCAAACCATGTGTGTGTACATATTTTCCAAACTTTGTTTTAGTGGTTTGAACATATATGTAGCTCCTAGCTCATATCTTTAGGGTTTGGCTTGATATGTAGCATTACAAGATATTGATATTTAAGTTGAATGATTAGGCTATGTTGAATAACTGACACACTTTTGTCATGCATTCTGGCTATATTAACATGCCCTATTGTGATTTTTGTTTTGGTGATAGAGATAATCTTTCTGAGTCGCTGCTCAAATGGCATGTGTATGTGACCGGGCATAGTTTAGGTGGAGCGTTGGCTACCCTTCTTGCTCTCGAGCTTTCCTCTAGCCAGGTAGCTAAGTACGCTATTTATCTTTCTACTTATAGAGTCCTTCATTCTTCCATACTTAAGAAAATTAATTCCATTCACGATTCAGGTCTATGTATTCGGAAACTGTGAAAAGCTAACTTGATATTTTTATGATTAGGAATTGATAGAGACTACTTGCTCCTAGTAAAATTAGTACTTACGTATTTGTTGCTTTTTAAGGTAGTGCAGCATTTGGAGAGTAATGGCAATGAAATTTAACTATATTTTCCTTCTTTTTTTTTTTTGTGTATCAGGTGTGGGGCAATTTCTGTTACTATGTATAACTTTGGGTCTCCTAGAGTTGCTAATAAAAAGTTTGGAGAAGTTTATAACAGGGTAATAAAAATCACCATCTACAATTTTATTCACAGAAATCTCCATTTATTTGATATAATTTTGCATAAATACCTTTATCCTATGGCTTGGTATTTTGTGATGACGTTAGGCCAGCAGCATGCATGTAGAAAGTTAACAAGAGCAAAAAGGGAAACCAAGCAAGCTAACCAAGAAAACTTAACGAGATAATTTGTTATCTTCATGGATGTTTTTGGTAAATGTTGCTTAGGTTTAACTTTATTCAAATGGATGGAGGAATAAATGCTATCTAAATTTTGACTGCTTAATTCATTTGATTATGTGGAAAAATTACTTCTGAGAACAACTAAACTGGCATTGTCAAATGGCTATTGTGGATGTGACATTTAACCCCTGCATGCTTTTCAAACAACCTTATCCCATCTGTAGAGTCTTCACTTACAAACAAGAGCGGCATATGTTTGTTGCAGTAACATGTCTATATGTCCAAAAATATGTATACATGTAGTTAGGCACAAGGATTTGTTATGAACATTACTAACCACGTTGGCTAATTCCTTCTTATAACATCCTATTTGCAAACATTGATGTATTTTCATGGCCTTAATTGACTGGTTAACGCAGTGAGCAGTGTTGGAAATTACTATATTATTTATGTTATATATATTGGTTATCTTAATTTTTGATTGGAATAAAATTTCAGGTGTTGGTTTTATCACTTGATGGTCTATTGAGTAGAAAGCCTTCAATAAGTTTGAGTATTTGATTGTATTTGTATCACTTGGTGGTTGATGAGAAATAGTTTAGCTGTTGAAATTCATCATGCTAAAAAGTCTATTCCCATGAATAAGATTCATGAAGAAAACAATTATCAGTTTTCATTTTCCATTTTCCACGAAGAAGTTTCATAGGCAAAAAGTTTTTTTTCCACCACCTAATTTCATGGAAAACGGTATTATTTCCCACCACATCAATAGTAGATGGGACCATATTTGGCACAAAAAAAAAAATGCTTTAATCGCCACAGATGTCGTTGCGGGAAAAAGAAGGTTTTTCCCATAAACTTGTGGTTTGGTGAAGAAAGACTCTTTCTTCACTAGTTATATGGCACGAGCCTCCCATGGACCAAATTGGTGGCAAAAACGTTTTTCCCACTAAGGTATACTTTTTTCCACGACAGTCACTCTCGAGAAAAAGCAATATTTGTTGTAGTGACGTGAAAGACATGGTAAAAATAATAATAAATAACCATTTGGAAGGTTAAAAAATAATAAAAAAGACAAACAAATAAAAAGAAAAGAAAAGATAGAACGAGTGAAGAAAGAATATGTAAATGAAATAGGAAAATAATTTGGATGTTATTATGTAGTCTTAAGATATGCTAATCTCGCGTACTCAATGTTAAAAATTGAATAAATATGAGGCTCATATAATTTTTTTTAATAGTTAGTTTCAAACTAGATGAAGAATGTACAAATTATTTCAGGCCAACAAACTCGTGGGAGTTCTAAAGGTTAAGAGAGGAGACAGTTTCAATGTCATTATATTGTGTGGCAACATGAGCCAAATTCAGGAGACCTCTACGGAAATATTGCAACAAATGTTTTTTCCCAGCTACCAAAATATTGTCAAAAACACTAATTGTTTTCCTATGATTATCTATCATTGTTGTGGGACTTTATGCGGTCCTTTTTTGGAATTTTTGTGGCAACTAAAATCGCTAGAAAAAATCAAGTGTTTGCGAAAACTCAAAAGATCGGCACAGAAAGTTATTTGGGAGAGAGGGCTAGGAAACAACGGCGGCTATGCCATGATGAGAAGAAATCGCCGGAAATCGATCTTTTCAGCAATTTTGGCTACTATTTTTAGTGACTTCAGTCACTAGAAATAGTGGTTTTATTGTAGTAAAATTTTAAAAATATAGCATGATATAATCCGATGAAAAGAAAATAAGACTTGAATGAGAAATATGTATATATATATACACATATATAGTCAATTAATTTGGAACTAAAGGAAACATATCAAATCATATTGCATCTTATAATTAATCATTTCTTCCCCAACAAACTAATTTAAACGTATATTATTTTCTATTTTATGGTTAAATATATTATGAGATGTTTTCCTTTCTAGAGAGAAAACGTACTAGTTTCAAACTGAATAGAGAATGTAGAAATTATTTCATGTGAGAAAAGCTCACCTGTAATCTGTATTTCTGGCAACAAACCTTGCCGGGAATGATATTGATTTCTGGTGGCAATGTGTTGTTGCAAGTGTTTCTTTTTGGCTACCAAAAAATTGCCAGAAAAAATAATTGTATTTGTCAAGATTATTTTTTGGACTTTTTGCACTTAAAAAAACATAATTGTATTTCTCACGAAAGCCAAGCATTTGCATCAACATAAAAAAAAGCCTTGCCGCAATTTTTTTTTTTTTTGGGGGGGGGGGACAACAATGAATATGCCGTGAGAAGAAAACATCGTTGGAAATGGTTCTTCTCGTCGATTTTGCCAACAATTTTCGGCAACTTCAGTAGCGGGAAAAAGTATTTTTTCTTTTATTCTAATTTCAAAAATCTCGCATGATTGTATATGTATGTATGTGTATGTGTATATATATATATGTATGTATGTATGTCTTTCAGAACTAAAGGAAACAAATCAAATCATATTATATCTTATAATTAATCTTTTCTTCCCAAATAGTCTAATTTAAAGGTATCTTATAATCAACAACCAATATTGATTAACATTGCTGAAGATTGTCTTTGAATTGGATTTGTTAAATTATGATCATAATCACGATTAACTTCATTAGACTCGGTGTACATAAATTAAGGGGCTAGATTGATTGTTATCACAAAGGAACACTATCAAGGGATAGATGCTTATCATACTTGTACACAAATTATCATTATCATTTCTGAATTGTTGATTTTGTTCTTGGAAAAAGCTAAATGTACTTAAGAACAACTTACAAAAAACTTACTTTTCCACCTGTGAATTATTGATATGCCGAATATCAGGAAATTTGAATCTCAAAAGAAAACTAACAAAATGAGTTCTGTAAGTAAAATTGTAAGTATATGTAGCACTACTTTTTGTTCTTATCCAAATAGTTTTGTAGGTAGTGATAGGAGTAATGTAATATATAATATTTAAGAATACATATGATAATAATTAAGTTAAATAAAAAGGCAAAACTAACCTCATTCTGTCACACTAGCACACATGAAATGCACATTATTTATTTCTAATATACCTACTATTTTGAATAAATTACTATTATTCTTATCACCTTCATAGCATACATATCTTTAAAGCAAGATAATATTTTTGGTGCAAAGCAACAAATTTATTTTTATTGAGACGCGTCTTCTGTTCTTGGGCTAAATGAATTTATCATTAAAATCTAAATAATGTTAAAAGTTGAGTAAATAAATACTAGAAAATATGAAATTTTAAAATACAAACTTTTGCAAGAACTTCCAAAATCAAGTACTTGCAACAACTTCAAAAAATTGCAGCAAAAAGTTTTTGGGGAAGGGGGGGCACCGTACTAGTTTAAAAGTATTATGAGCTAAAGAGAAACCCTTTTTTGGAATACCAAAAAATAACGGGAAAAACTAGTTTTTTTCCCATGATTGTTTGCCATTGTTGTTGGACTTTTTGGAAACTTTTTTGGACTTTTTGTGGCGAGCAAAATCATTGTAAAAAGTTATTTGAGCGTGGGGACGACAACAGTGGCTACGGCATGGTGACAAAAAATCGTTGTAAATGGTTCTTTTTGGGGAGTTCTTCTACAATTTCCCACAACAACAAAAAATTTATTGAGGAAGAAATTTCTTGTCAGTAAATATCTCGTTCGAATGTTTTATTGATCAATGGAGCAATAAATGACTTTCGTAAATATTTTGGGATGAAATTTAAATTTCATCCTTAAAAGTCATTTCTTGGACAATTTTATTTCATCCTTATCAACCATTATCTCAAAAACCAATTAATGTATTTGGAACTCCACCAGTACACTCTTTTCTTTTGTGACTGGTCTGGTCTTCACTACTACTGATATTCTTTATAGACAAACATCCAAGAGACATCAATAATGACTCAACTTCTACAGAAAAAAGGTTCAAAAGGCGAACTCTTTTTTTTTTTTACTAAACAATAAGGAAAGTACTAAGATAGACGTTGAAAAGAACGGATTACATTTTGGACCAACTCCGATAAACTTTAAAATTTGTGACAGCGCATGAAGGCAACACACTTTGTCTCTTTTTAGCAACAAAAATCATATCTAGAAGATTTTATGGTGGCGATTTCGGTGATCCAGAATGTGGTGTGAAAAGAGACAAAGCGAGATATTTTCACCTTTTTCCACTGGATTTGCGCTGATATTGTAACACCCCGTATTTTAGTGTATTTTTAATCGAATGATTATTTGTTATTAATTTAAAATTTGATTCTCTTGTTTTAAATTTTCATATTTTAGTGGGTTTATTTTTATGATTTTTAATTTGTGAAAATTAAATTTGACATGTTTCCTTAATATTAATAATTGTTATGCATTTAAATTTCTCTTTATTTTAAATTAATTTATTGTTGGGTTTGATTATTTTATTTTCATTTAATCACTACGTTTGAATTATTTTATTTAACTTGCTGTCTTGAAATCGTTTCCGTTGGATCATTTTTGTGACCCAAGATGTTAGGGTTGTACCTCATTTCTTTCCCTCACTTTTTCTTTTTCCCTTTTCCTTTTTCTCCCCTTTTTTCTTTTCCTTCTTTTTCTTTTCTTTTTCTCCTCTCCTCTCCTGCGCGCCGCACCCTCTCCCCCGTGCGTTTTCTTCCTCTCACCCAGCCCGTCGCCGTGCGCCGCCGTGACCGACACCGCCCAGCCCATTTGCTCCCCCACCGACCAGCGACACCACCCCTCCAATCTCAGCCCCTCTCGTGCCGTTGTTTGCTCCCACGCACGACGCAAGGCCGCAGCACCTCTTATGTTCGCGCGCCGCCGTCGCTCCATCTAGCCACCATTTCTTCACCACTTCATCCTCAACCTCCTAGCAACCCAATGGACCCAACCCCAGCTCCGATCCGTCACCAGTAAAGCACATCCAACCCCATTTCTGATTTGGGTATTTTTTGTCTCCAACCACCATTTGCGCCACCACGCACGGCCAACCACCACCACCACTAGCTTCACCAACATCCTTAAGCCCTACCCTAGCAATCTCGGGTCTTGGTTTGTTCCCGTTCAAAAGTGGGTTTTTGAGACCCACGGCCACAGTGCATTTGACACTGTTTTATTGCTGCGTTGCCACTTCTAGTACCTCTGTGATGTTTCAAAAATTATATTATAGCATTGTAAGTATTTTCTTAAAGAACTTTGGAAATTTAAATGTATTTTTGTGCTACTCATATTTACTGCGAATTGGTTGGTTATGCCAGACTGAGTCCGATGAGTAAGGGGGTCGGTTGGATTGGATGATGGAGTTGTTCGTGTAATTGGTTTATGATGTGAGATTTATTGACTGTTTCGGGTTTAGATATTGGTGTCTTGAGGTTGACGTTGGTTATGGTGGATATTGATAATTTTAGAAAGTGATGATATATTTTGGGATTATGAGAGTTTTAAGTTTTGAGGAATTAAAATAGGTTATTTTAGAAACCTAAGCTTAAATATCGAAATACGTGATTGATTGGAAACTTACAGAAATTACTTGATTATTTTTATAGGTGACGATTTATAGTCGACTCGACATTTTTTTGAGGAAATTTTCGAAAAGCTAAGAAGTCCAGGTAAGCGGGGTTCCTATACTATATTTGCATAAAAAGAAATAAACTGAGGTTGGTTTGTAAAAAAAAATGTGCATGTTGTTTTAAAAAAAAATGTGAAAAACAACCTCAGTATATGTTTTGCATTCACTCATGAGATATGTATGAAAGATAAAAGAAATGTTTTGACGAGCAATATTTAACATGCTTCTGAAATTTGCAAAAGAACGATTATGATATCATTGAGATTTTTATGCATGTGATATGAAATGTTTTGGATCTATTTTTTATCAAATGAAAATGATATAAATATGTTTCGCACATGTTTTGATATGATATGGATATGATAAAACTTTGGCATACTTATCTATTCTGAATTTGATTTCTGAATATGGTTCTGATATGATGATACTGGTTCACGTGATATGGTTGGTACCAACATGATATGATATGATATGATATGAGTGCACCTACTTTGGAAACAAAGTGGTCTTTTTACGTGTTCTTTCCTGTGTGTACACTCAGGGCTCCGAGATTGAAAAATGGGAAGTTCACCATATGACACTGCCTGGTTTGGCCATCGGGGATAGCACAACCCTACCACGGGGGTTAAACATGGTATATGATATGATATGATACGATATAATATGATAAGATGAAAATGTTCAGTTATGTTATGCCAAAGCGTTTTTTAATATGAAACGCATATTTAAATATGAATAGTTGATTTTGAGTATGAAAAGATTGAAAAGTCGCTCTAATTTTCTGATAATAAATTTTTTGATATCTGCATATAAAAATTAAAATGTTTTGTTTATGCATACTAAACTTTCTGAAAAGGCTCATGTTTACATACTAGTATATGTTATCTGCTTACTGAGTTGTTGATAACTCACATTTTCTTACCTCTAATATTTTCAGATGATTTTTGGATATTTCAGCTGAAAATTAGGACTATGAAGAATTGGGTGAGATAACTTAAAAATAGTGGATTAAGAATAGAAAACTTTCGATGAATATTGGTGATTTTTTATAATTGTATTGTTGAAATGTGAGTTTAAGTAACATGTAGAGGAGTTGGTAATTTTGGGGAATACTGTATT
Source organism: Juglans regia (assembly GCF_001411555.2). Classification (NCBI taxonomy): domain Eukaryota; kingdom Viridiplantae; phylum Streptophyta; class Magnoliopsida; order Fagales; family Juglandaceae; genus Juglans; species Juglans regia. The sequence continues at coordinate 20,783,363 of NC_049903.1, forward strand.
GAAGACTTTATATACAAATATGTGGTTAATTAAATTTGAAGTGTTTACTTTGGATTTGGAGTTTTTGGAAGTGTATTAGCAATGTTGGAGTTGATTATCAAGTGTTTTGAGTTAAGTCTCCGGACCATCGGGGGATCGGGGCGTTACAGATATGCCTTCTCTAGGTAGTTCAGACTTAGAGCTACTATTAACGTCGAATCAAGCGCAGATCCCCTTGCATCAAGATTGGAGTTTAACGAAGTATCTCAATTAAAACAACAAGTATGATAAAAGTAAACATAATCATAAATCTATGCAACAAATTTTAAAAACTATTATAATTATATTCGAAAATAATGAATGAAACAGAAAATTTAGAATGATCCATAACAAATCAAATGTTTAGAATTAAGTTATATATTGAAGTCATAATAGGACATGCATTGCTCCACCCATTATAAAACGTATTAGACATAATAATAATAATAATAATAATAATAATATTATTATTATTATTATTATTATTAATTGTTTCAGAAAACTAAATGGATATAATTGTAATTGGAATGATAAAACATAAAAATAGAGTATTAATTTGAAATTATAAAAAATATCATGTTTTTTAAATGAAAATAATATTAATTTAAAAAATGTATTCAATATGATTCATAATTATGAGAAATAATATGAAACGATATACTACAGTAATAAAATATTATTCTTTAAATTTAAAAATATTATTTTCTTTTTGAAACAGAAATATAATATTATTGTTCTTTTCAAATTTTTAATTGCAATCCCGATCTTAGAAAATAAAAGCGTGTTGTTGTCAAAATAATTTTTGAAGGATAAAAAATGTTTATAGTGAATATGATAAATTAAAGATCAATTATAAACTGATCCGTAAATTGGAACCTAAAAATAATAATTGTATTTTGTAAAATTGAAAATATTATCCGTCCAATGACTATGAGTTATTTTTATGAATTGCTACAAAAAATAATATGAAGATAATTGTTATTTCTTCAAATAATATTATATGCAAAATATACTATTATTTTTAAATTTAAAAAGAAATATAAAAAATCCAGTAAACAAAAGTTCATTATATTCTAATCAATATTAGAATAAGTCGTTAACAAAAAATCATAATAAGTCTTCAATTGAGATTATTGCTAATATATGAATATTGCAGTCTTCTTATTATCATATTCTAATCAATATTAGAATACCAAAAAATTTAATTATATATTTTTTAACAATGAATTGGAGGACAAGATTATAATTGTGAGAACGGGAATGAGGGCCAAAACGTGATTTTATAAATGAGATCCAACTCAATTACAGATAAGAGGGCAGAGTCCAACTGAAACATACAAATTACTCCTCATTATAAGTCATACGAATTTAGATTTTTTGACATCTCCTAAAACTTCTACTTCAGCTAAGAATCCTGCTATGAGGGTTGAGATTGGCAAGGAACATAAATCGATTAACATTGCTGCTGTTACCACTCAATCATTCGCCAATAACTCTAGAGAGCAACCCCAATTAGCCCTCAACAATACTACACCAGCAACCACAAGATGTTTTTGGATTCAATGAAGAGTCTTTCAACAGCAACCACAAGATTCAAGATGTTTTTGGATTCCCTCCCGGGTACAGATTCTCCCCAATAGGAGAAAAGCTCATCGTTTTTTACCTAAAGAAGAAAATACGTAACCAACCCCTGCTAATGAACAAGATCGTGGAGGTTAAACCTATATGCATGACGCAGATTTTCTTACATGTATAAGTATTGATCTTATTTAAATATCCTGTTTCTTTTTTGGTATTCTTCCATGGTTTGAGATGTTAACTGGATCTTTCAAACATAATGTCACATGATATAAAGAGTTTCTTTCTTGCTAATAATTTTTAATCTGAACGAGAGAATCATGTCATATCAAATATTGTGCAGATACCTTTTCTTGATGTGATGTTTTTCTTTTTCCTTGCATTGGTATAATTAGGAATAAATGCAATTAAAGAAAACAGGGTGAACTTGCTGAATATGTCCTTTGATTAATAGTGTTGGATAGTGCTTCATTTCGTTTGACTAAATGTGTACATCTGCAATAGTCAAAGTTTTATAATGAAATCCATGATATTAAGTACATATACATTTAGAAACAAGATCAATGAGATTTTGATTCAATAATCATCCACATCAATGATACAGTGTTTGTATGCAAATCAATGTATCTGTATGTTATGCATGCATTCTTCAGTGTCTGTTTCCCGTTGAAACATTCAAATGCAGAGGATCAAAGCAATAAACATAAGAAGAATTAGGCTAGCTAGCTCTTCCTTTTTTTTAAGTTTATTATTATTCTTTCTTTTTTTTTAATAGCTTTAGGATCAAATTAACATTTTCCTTCCATTACAAGAATACTACACGGGATATGGAGCAGATTCAGCAGAAATGTACATTTTCACCCCAAGAGAACGAAAGTATCCAAATGGAAGCCAGCCAAATTGGGCTACTCATAATGGATATTTGTAGGCCACCGGAGCTGATAGGGAAATCAAATCCAATGGAACTGTAGCCGGATAAAATAAGGCATTGGTTTTTTATAGGGAAAGACGTCCAAAAGGTAAGAAGACTAACTGGATTATGCATGAATATAGAGTCGAGGTAAACAATCCAATCAGAAGGATAAAATGTCTAAATGGATTTAAAAAAATATTTAAAAAGACAAATTACACTTTTGGATAAGTCCAAAATTCTAAAAAAATCGGTAGAAGTGAACTGGCGCTAAGATTTAAAATATATTTATTTATAGAGAGAAAATGTTGTACGAGTTTTAAATTATTTGACGTCATCTAAAATTACTTGTTTTCCAGAGAAGAGTCATGTTATGGAGGTTGAGAATGGCAAGGAACGTAAACCGATTCTCATGGCTGTTGTTACTAACCAATCATTTACCAATAACTCAAGAGAGCAACTCCAAGTAGCCCTCGACTTAATACACCAGAAAGCAACGACAGTTCATTGATCACAACGAATAATATTGGAGCTGCTACAAATAAAAGATTTTCTGTAGATATCGATGATGAGCCTTTCAAAAGCAACAACAAGATTCAAGATGTTTTTGGATTCCCTCCTGGGTACAGATTTCTCCCAACAAATTAAGAGTTCATCATCTTTTACTTGGAGAAGAAAGTATGGAACCAGCCCCTGCCAATTAACAAGATCGTGGAAGTTAACCTATATGCATATGACGCAGATTTTCTTGCAGGTATAAGTACTGATCTTGTTCAAACATCCTGTTTCTTTCTTGATATTCTTCCATGGTTTGAGATGTTAACTGGATCTTTTGAACATAACGTCATATGATATAAAGAGTTTTTTTCTTGCTAATAATTTTTAATCTGAACGAGAGAATCATGGCATATCAGATATTGGTGAATAATTAGCAAACAATAAACTATATATCGTGCAAAGTTATGTTCAAACCAATTTCATTGGAAAAATCCAAATTCCAAACAGCTAAAACCATTAAAGAATACCAATAAAGAAATAGGTGTTTGAACAAGATCAATACTACCTATCTACAAGAAATGTGGATTACATGCATATAGATTAACCTCTACGATCTAGTTAATTGGCAAGGGCAGATTCCATACTTTTTTCTCCAAGTAAAAGATTATGAACTCTTCGTCTGTTAGGATAAATCTGTACCCAGGAGGCTTGGAAAAAAAATCCTTGTTCATTAATCTTGCTGCTGTTGTTGAAATTGTTTGACACATCATCGAAATCTGTAGGAAACCCTTGATCATGAGCAGCTCTAATATCATTCGTTGTGATCAATGAACTATCGTTGATCTCTGATGTATTACAGTCGAGGGCTACTCGGGGTTGCTCTCTAGAGTTATTGGTGAATGATTGGGTAGTAACAGCCATGAGAATCGATTTACGTTCATTCTCATTCTAAGCCTCCATAGCACGACTCTTCTGTAAAAAACAAGTAATTTCAACAGACGTAAAATAACATGAAACTCGTACGACGTTCTCCTTATAAATAAATATATTTTAAATCTTAACGTCAGTCTACTTCTACAGATTTTTTTAGAGTCTTGGCCACCCACGCACGTCCCCGAAACATCCTCTGTTTTCATAACCAGAAACAAAGCACCGGTTCTTCCCATGCACCAATCCCGCAAGCCTCCTCAGCCATCTAACTCCACTGAAAACACTGTCCAAGCCTCCACCCTACGATTGCCACAATTTAAGCACAGTAAGAACATCGTAGGCCACTGTCGATGCCACAACACACACACTCTCTCTTTCGATATCACGTTTCTAACCACCTTTGAATATCTCAACGGCTTGGCCACCGCTACTCGATGGAAAAATATTCTCCATCATCGGACACCGTCCACAAACCACCCCTCCCACCTCACAATTGCACACCTACGACATACCACCCACCTCGGTATCCTCCCCTCTCATAGTGCTCTCTCCCTCTCTATTCTCTCTCTCTCTCTCTCTCTCTCTCAGAAATCCCACCACCATTGAGCTCAGTCGCGTCGCCATCTAGATCCACCCAAATTGCCACCACACATAGCCTCATGGTAAGGATCCGTGTACTGCTCCTCTCTTCTCAATGAAGTCTGGTTTACAAAATGAAAATATTTTGTCATTGGTAAAGGGGAACTTTGAACTGATATTACATTATGGCCTTATTTTACAATGGGTAGTGAATCACTACCCATCTACTACAAGTTCATTTCAAGTTTTTTTTTTCTTTTATAATTTTCTTTTAAGTATTTTTTTACATCCTTAATCACTAAGAAAAAATTAAAAAAATATATAACTTTACTAATACACATTTTCTTAATCATCAAGAAAAATAAAAAAATTTTAAAAAATCAAATACAAAAATAATAGTAGATGGATAGCAGTAGGGCAGTAATCCTATCATTATTATTTTACATTTCGGTCTGAGTTGTTTTGTTTACGTACTGTACTTTATATATATATATATATATTTTAAGTGCATTCAATTTTTATTTCAAAATAGTTCAGAATTTTCATAGCAAATATTTAAGGGATTTAAATTATGTTGTTAATCATTAATTTTTATATTTTAAGTAATCGTGTAATTTTATTTTAAAAACTTTAAATCTAATCTAGTTTATTTTTATTAAATGAAATTTTATTGTTTACTGTAATAGATTTTTGGTATAATTATATTAACTCGTATTAAATTTTTTATAGTTAGATTTCAATAGTAAAATATTTTAGGGTTCAAAGTATTAGTAGGAGAGATTAAGTAGATATCTATTCACTTGGGGCGTGATGATATTTAAGGTTGTGAGAATGTAAGAAGTTTTAGGAATATAGTTTATTTTGATATTTTGTCTTAAATATCAAAATATTGTTTACTTGGAGATTTACATAAATTGTGTGTCTAATTTTAAGGTGACGATTGATATTCATTCGGTATTGTTGTGAAAAAATTCAAAAAAATTAAAAATTCAAGTAAACAAGATTCCTATGCTAGACTTTGCATAAAAAAAAAATAGACTATGGTTGATTTTATGAAAAATATACATGTTTGTGTTATGAAAAGAATTTTGAAACAACCTCAGTTATTTATTCTGTATTACTCATGAAATCTGTATAAAAGATAAAAGTATTTTTGTCATGACTGGTGTAGACATAAGCAAATTTATGGCATTCTGTTTCATGTAACTTAAATAAATCTCCAGTGAACAGATAAATCTCATATTACACTTGAAATACCTATTTTAATTCCACAAAAACTTAAGATTTCTCTTAATTCTAAAATACTATCACTTTCTAAATTCCTTAATATCCACATAACTATAAAACTCAAATATTTCTAAAATTGCATAATAATATTAGTAATAGATACAATTATGTTGTAAAATACATATCTGGTTTAAAGGCTCATTAGGAGGACAAATATTTCATTTAATAAAAATAGACTAATTAGTATCTCTTTAAAGAGTTCAAAATAGAAATCCTGCACTACTATGTACTTCTAAAAATATTAATACTTATAATATCTTTCAAATATTTATTCAATTTGTATTTAAAACAAAACTCATACAAAGTGAATTTAACATATAATGTTGTATCAACTTATAAATATTTTGTTTAAAGCCCATTCATCTATGCCCAAAATAGACTATAACCCACGTAAAACAAAACTCAAGCTTTCAGATTCAATAAGCATAATATTAACTCGTGTGTTCCAAAGAAGGCAAAATGGTAAAACACCTAATATTATTAGAGTAACCGAGATACACAAACAAATGTATATTTCCTTCTTATGAAAACTACCACAACACGAAAGAAAATCAGGAGATGAGCAGCGGCAGAGACTTACCCAAGGGAAATCGAGAGGCAACAAGCGATGGCAGAAGATGCACTCACGGCAAGCACCAAAATCACCAAAAAGACATGCGAAGCTCAAGGCTTTTATGGCAAAAACAGGGCACGGCAATAAGGCAAAACAGAGCAGTTAAAGACCAAACAAAAAGGGAATGCAATGGAAATAAATCACAAGCATGAGCCACGAAATTAGTAAGGAAGATTTAAGAGAAAGCACAACAATGGAGGCTCACGGACAGACCTGCAAATGGAGAGAAAAACAGATGAAAAATATATGCTAAAGAGGAAGAGATTAGCACTGTTTTACATCAAAAAGGGAAACCAAAAATTAAAGAGATGGAAAAGGAAACATTACCAGCCGAAGATGGAGGAATGAATGGTGGCGCTTGCTGACTTGTAGAGGGGAAGATCCGAAAATAAGATGGAGAGGAAGAAGGAACACTGCAGACGGCAACTCAATGAAAAACAGAGGAGAACAAAAAATGACATAAAATGAAGGAGAAGAGGAGAAGCAGCAGCCGTCGCATGGGTTGGAGAAAGGGGAAATGAAATCTGAAATGGAAGGGTGGAGAAGCAACGGCGCAGGAGAAGAAAAATAGACCTAAGGGATAGCCAAACGACGCCGTTTGGGGGGGGTTTGAAATTTACTGGGCTGGGTTGAAGGCTCACGGGCTGCATGGATGGCAAGGCCCAGTCTGAAAATATAAGAGTCCAACAAACGAATAAAAAAAAGGCACAATAACAAATAAAAATAAAAGCCAAATAAAAACACTGTAACTGAATATTAATAAAATAAAATAATTAAAGTCCAATAATTTTTTAAAGCAAAGAGTAAATTTAAATGCAAACACTACTTAATATTAAGAAAGCACATCAAAGTAAATTTCGCAACTTAATAATTATAAAATAAATCCAATGAGAAATCCGATAAATTTAAAACAAGAGAACCAATATTTAAATTAATTAAAATAATCCTTCACTAAAAATAAATACACTAAAATACAGGGAATCACATCCTCCCCCCTTTAAAAAAAATTTCGTTCTCTAAATTTGCCTAGCTAACTGCTGCTACTTCCAATGGGCTAATCACGATTCCGTTGTGCACTCTGTATTGAGTTGAAATCAGGCCTACACTGTGTTGTGTTGATTCCTGCCTCGTGCCGTCAAATCAGTCCTCTGAAGCGAGTTGGGGTTCATGCTCAACTAAGGTCGGGTCGCCACGACCATCAAAAGTGGGAGGGTGCATCTGATTGAACTGCTCTATGATGCATCCATCCTCTTCATTTCCTGCATTCAAGCCCCCAAGATTTCGAACACGACGTCGAGCAGCCATCCTGGAAGACTCATCCTTGGTTAAACGTTTCAAAGGAAGAAAATAATAAAAAAACAACTGCGTGAAAAATATAACTACCAATTAATCTATAAATCACGAATCGGTAATCTATTTCTTGAAGTCTGTAGAATTCTAAACCCCAATTCAAAAATATATTTCCTAAAGTCCATAATTTCGAGACCTCATCTATAAGAGTCTACTGAACTTCAAACCTGGCTTTTAATCAAGCTTATTTACACCTACAAAATCTAAACCTTAAATCTTATCAAAATTATTTTCTACATTCTATCAAAAAGCCTAATGGATCTAAAACCTTAAACGTGATGAAGATCGGTTCTTAACATTTACAAACTTTAATACCTCAAATTTCCTAGAACATATTCCCAAAAGCCTGTCAGATTCTAAAACCTTAAATACAAATTTTATCATCTCTTAGTCCTAGAATTTCTACACCTCAAATCGGAAGTTACATCCTAAACCCACAATATCTAAAATCTCATATGTTATAGTCTGCAGAACTTCAAATCTGGCTGTGATACCAACTGTAACGTCCCAAAGGAAGGCCCAAACCACATGGCCTACACTCTAAAAGAACTAGTCAATAATGTAATTGGAGCCTCATTGGAACCTTATAAAAAGCAAGAACTTCTCATTCTCAAGCAATATGGGATACCATACACCACCTCACCTTATCCAAATCATATAGGGTATCATATATGAAGCCTTCTTCGAAAAACAGGAGGATATATTAACGTTGGTTTGAAAATGCAATCTATAGTAATTATAATTTTACGCACAATGTACATATAAATGTACAAATTAATGTGACAATTATTGAAATGGTGAAGATTTTAAAATTACTAGAAATTCAAATTAAAAAAAAAAAGGTAAAAATTAGGGGCAAAACTCAATATATATAATATTATCGCGTAAATATATATGTACGTACATGATGTAAATTGTAATACTACTCAGAAGTATGCATGCCTAACGGTATTGTTGGTCTTGCGAAGAACTATGCTTAATATAAGAATTACTGAGTCAACCAGAATCGTGGCATGTCCATGCATGTTGATCTGCTTTTTTTATTCAATTATTTTTCTTGCGCGCATAGCAAAAACATAAACTATTTCTAATTCAACTTTGGAGGAAGAGTCATATAGAAGATGATCAAGTTCAAGAATATGTTCCACATGAGAAGAGAATAGATCATAGGCCCAGCTATTTTTGAAATTAATCAAATGTAGGGTGAAAATGTTTCGATCTGCATTGACAAATACAATCGCTCTAGCGTATAACTGTTGAAAACGTGAAAGTTAGGATCCATTGAAAAAGTGATCATTTAAAAATATAGAATTATAGTTGAATATAATAGCAGTTATAAAAGCATTCTTGAGATACACAGAATGCTAACAAAAACTGTTTTCTAGTTTAATGTAAGTAACCGTTCGCCAATTATTTCAGGTTTATAGTGGTTTTCTAAGTGCATATGATATAGTCAAGACAAGGATAATTTCTCTTAATTTCTCTCGTTAAATCTACAGTTGGTCATATGTATGTTGTTCTTTTGTTCAACTTTATCAATTCCAAGCGAAACAAATATATATCTTAATATCACATGAGAGAAACATGTAGAGGGTTAAATCGTAAGGAACTTGATAGTTGATACTTAATCAGCTTCATGCTGATGTTATAAGTTTATTTTTAGTGTTTCATTTTGCTTCTAGTAGCTACTAAACTAAAGTAAGCTATGATTTCAGAGAATAATTAGAAGAATATTATGTTTCAAACCATGTGTGTGTACAGATTTTCCAAACTTTGTTTTAGTGGTTTGAACATATATATGTAGCTCCTAGCTCATATCTTTAGGGTTTGGATTGATATGTAGCATTACAATATATTGATATTTAAGTTGAATGATCAGGCTATTTGAATAACTGACACATTGTTGTCTTGCATTCTGCCTATATTAATATGCCCTATTGTGATTTTTGTTTTGTGACAGAGATAATCTTTCTGAGTCGCTGCTCAAATGGCATGTGTATGTGACCGAGCATAGTTTAGGTGGAGCATTGGCTACCCTTCTTGCTCTCGAGCTTTCCTCTAGCCAGGTAGCTAAGTACGCTATTTATCTTTCTATTTATAGAGTCCTTCATTCTTCCATACTTAAGAAAATTAAATCCATTCACGATTCAAGTCTATGTATTCGGAAACTGTGGAAAGCTAACTTGATATTTTTATGATTAGGAATTGATAGAGAGTACGTGATCCTAGTAAAATTAGTACTTACGTATTTGTAGTACTTTTTAATGTAGTGCGGCGTTTGGAGAGTAATGCCAATGAAATTTAACTATCTATTTTCCTTTTTTTTTTTGTGTGTGCATTAGGTGCGGGGCAATCTATGTGACCATGTATAACTTTGGGTCTCGTGGAGTTGCTAACAAAAAGTTTGGAGAAGTTTATAACAAGGTAATAAAAATCACCATCTACAATTTTATTCACAGAAATCTCCATTTATTTGAAATAATCTTGCATAAATACATTTACTTTACACTATGGCTCTATATTTTGTGATGAAGTTAGGCCACAAGCAGGCATGTAGAAATTTAACAAGAACAAGATGGGAAACCAAGCAAACTTAACAAGATAATTTGTTATCTTCATTGATGTTTTCGGTAAACGTAGTTTAGGTTTAACTTTATTCAAATGGATGGAGGAATAAATGCTGTCTAAATTTTGACTACTTAATTCATTTGATTATGTGGAAATATTACTTTTGAGAACAACTAACTGGCCTTGTCAAATGGCTATTGTGGATGTGACATTTACCCCATGCATGCTTTTCAAACAGCCTTATCCCTTTTGCAGAGTCTTCACTTACAGACAAGAGCAGCATATGTTTGTTGCAGTAACGTGTCTATATGTCCAAAAATATGTATACATGTAGTCAGGCACAATGATTTGTTATGAACATTACTAACCATGTTGGCTAATTCCTTCTTGTAACGTCCTATTTGCAAACATTGATGTATTTTCATGGCCTTAATTGACTGGTTCACGCAGTGGGCAGAGTTGTAAATTACTATATTTTTTATGTTATATATATTGGTTATCTTAATTTTTGGTTGGAATAGAATTTCAGGTGTTGGTTTTATCACTTGATGGTCTATTGAGTAGAAAGCCTTCAATAGGTTTTAGTATTTGATTGTATTTGTATAATTGGTGGTTGGTGAGAAATAGCTTAGCTGTTGAAATTTATCATGCTAAAAAGTCTATTGCCATGAATAATATTCACAAAGAAAACAATTATCAGTTTCCATTTTCCATGAAGAAGTTTCATGGGCAAAAAGTTTTTTTTCCACCACCTAATTTCATGGAAAACGGTATTATTTCCCACCACATCGATACAAGATGGGACCTTATTTGCCACGAAAAAAAAATGCTTTAACCGTCACGGATGTCGATCGCGGGAAAAAGAATGTTTTTCACATGAACTTGTGGTTTGGTGGAGAAAGACTCTTTCTTCACTAGTTATATGCCACGAGCCTGCCACGAACCAATTTGGTGGCAAAAAATGTTTTCCCACGACAGTCACTCTCGGGAAAAAGTAATATTTGTTGTAGTGAGTAACCATTTGGATGGTTAAAAAATAATAAAAACGACATACAAAAAAAAAAGAAAAAAAAGAAAGAGAGAACAAAGAATACGTAAATGAAATAGGAAAAGACTTTGGATGTTATTATGTAATCTTAAGATATGCTAGTCTCGCGTACTTATTTTTAAAAATTGAATAAATATGAGACTCATATAATCTTTTTAATAGTTAGTTTCAAACTAGATAAAGAATGTACAAATTATTTCAGGCCAACAAACTCACGGGAGTTCTGAAGGTTAAGAGAGGAGACAGTTTCAATGTCGTTATATTGTGCGGCAGTAGGAGCCAACATCAGGAGACCTCTACGGAAATATTGCAGCAAATGTTTTTTTCCAGCTACGAACAAATTGTCAAAAACACTAATTGTTTTCCCACGATTATCTATCATTATTGTGAGACTTCATGCGGTCATTTTTTAGAATTTTTGTGGCAAGTAAAATCGCTAGAAAAAATCAAGTATTTGCGAAAACTCAAAAAATCGGCACAAAAAGTTATTTGGGAGAGGGGGCTAGGAAACAATAGCGGCTATGATGTGATGAGAAGAATTCGCCAGAAATCGTTCTTTTAAGCAATTTTGGCTAATATTTCAAGTGACTTCAATCACTAAAAATGGTGGTTTTATTGTTGTAAAATTTTAAAAATCCCGCATGATATAATCCGATGAAAAGAAAATAAGACTTGAATGAGAAATATGTATATATATATATTTACACATATATAGTCAATTAATTTGGAACTAAAGGAAACATATCAAATCATATTGTATATTATAATTAACTATTTCTTCCCCGACAGACTAATTTAAAAGTATATTATTTTTTCTTTTCTGGTTAAATATATTACGAGTTGTTTTTCTTTTCTAGAGAGAAAACGTACTAGTTTCAAACTAAATAGAGAACGTAGAAATTATTTCATGTGAGATAAGCTCGCTTGTAATCTGTATTTTTGGCAACAAACCTCGCCAAGAATAATATTGATTTCCGGTGGTAATGTGTTGTCGCAAGTGTGTCTTTTCGACTACCAAAAAGTTGCCAGAAAAACTAATTTTATTTCTCAAGATTATTTTTGAGACTTTTTGCAACCACATTTTGGATTTTTTGTTTCGAGAAAAATTGCCAGAACAAGCCAAGCATTCGCATCAACCTAAAAAAAAATCATTGTCGCAAGAATTGTTTTTTTTTTGGGGCGGGGGGAGATAACAATGAATATGTCGTGACAAGAAAACATCTTTGGAAATGGTTCTTTTCGTTGATTTTGCCAACAATTTTCAGCAACTTCAGTAGCGGGAAAAAGTATTTTTTCTTTTATTCTAATTTCAAAAATCTTGCATGATTGTATATGTATGTATGTATATATATATATATGTATGTATGTCTTTCAAAACTAAAGCAAAACAAATCAAATCATATTATATCTTATAATTAATCGTTTCTTCCCAAATAGTCTAATTTAAAGGTATCTTATAATCAATAGGCAATATTGATTAATACTGCTGAAGATTTTCTTTGAATTGGACTTGTTGAATTATGATCATAATCATGATTACCTTCATTAACTTGACTTGGTGTACATAAATTAAGGGGCTGGATTGATTGTTATCGCGAAGGAAGACTACCAAAGGATAGATGCTTATCATACTTGTACACAAATTATCATTGTCATTTCTGAATTATTAATTTTGTTCTTGGAAAAAGCTAAATGTACTTAAGAACAACTTACAAAAAACTTACTTCTCCACCAGTGAATTATTGATATGCGGAAAATCAGGAAATTTGAAATTCAAAATTTGAATAAAAAAAAAAAACTAACAAAATGAGTTCCGTAAGTAAAATTGTCAGTATATGTAGCACTACTTTTTGTTCTTATCCAGATAGTTTGTAGGTAAGTGATAGGAGTAATGTAATATATAATATTTAAGAATAAATATGATAATAATTAAGTTAAATAAAAAGGCAAAACTAACATCTTTCTGTCACACTAGCACACATGAAATGCACATTATTTATTTCTAATATACCTACTATTTTGAATAAATTACTATTATTCTTATCGTCTTCATAACATACATATCTTTAAAGCAAGATAATATTTTTGGTGCAAAGCAACAGATTTATTCCTATTTAGATACGTCTTCTATTCTTGGGCTAAATGAATAGAGTAAAAAATAAATAAATAAAATTTCGGGACCCTTTAACGGGGCATGTAGCATTCTCTTTCATTCTCTTTAAAAAAATAAAGTAGTGAGGAACAAGGATTTGTTATGAACATTACTGACTATGTTGGCTAATTCCTTCTTGTAACGTCCTATTTGCAAACATTGATTTATTTTCATGGCCTTATTTGATTGGTTAACGCATTGGGCAGAGTTGTAAATTACTGCATTATTTATTATATATATATTGGTTATCTTAATTTTTGGTTGGAATAAAATTTCAGGTGTTGGTTTTATCACTTGATCGTCTATTGAGTAGAAAGCCTTCAATAAGTTTGAGTATTTGATTGTATTTGTATCACTTGGTGGTTGGTGAGAAATAGTTTAGTTGTTGAAATCGATCATGCTAAAAAGTCTATTGCCATGAATAATATTCACGAAGAAAACAATTATCAGTTTCCATTTTCCACGAAGAAGTTTCATGGGCAAAAAGTTATTTTTCCACCATCTAATTTCTTGGAAAACAATATTATTTCCCACCACATCAATACTAGATGGGACTTTATTTGCCACGAAGAAAAAAATGCTTTAACTGCCACGGATGTCTTCGCGGGAAAAAGAAGGTTTTCCCCATGAACTTGTGGTTTGGTGGAGAAAGACTCTTTCTTCACTAGTTATATGCCATGAGCCTCCCACGAACCAAATTTTTGGCAAAAAAGTTTTTCCCACTATATACTTTTTCCCACGACAATCACTCCTGAGAAAAATTAATATTTGTTGTTGCTAATAACCATTGGATGGTTAAAAAATAATAAAAAAGAGAAATAAAAAAAAAATAATAATAAAGAAAGAAAGAAAGAAAGAGTGAACAAAGAATATGTAAATGAAATAGGAAAAGAATTTGGATGTTATTATGTAGTCTTAAGATATGCTAGTCTCACGTACTTATTTTTAAAAATTGAATAAATATGAGACCCATATAATTTTTTTTTTAATAGTTAGTTTCAAACTAGATAAAGAATGTACAAATTATTTCTGGCCAACAAACTAAGACTTGAATGAGAAATATGTATATATATATTTACACATATATAGTCAATTAATTTGGAACTAAAGGAAACATATCAAATTATATTGTATCTTATAAGTAACCATTTCTTCCCTGATAGACTAATTTAAAAGTATATTATTTTCTATTTTCTGGTTAAATATATTACGAGATGTTTTTCCTTTCTAGAGAAAAAACGTACTAGTTTCAAACTAAATAGAGAACGTAGAAATTACTTCATGTGAGCAAAGCTCGCTTGTAATCTGTATTTCTGGCAATAAACCTCGTCAGGAATAATATAGATTTATGGTGGCAATGTGTTGTCGCAAGTGTTTCTTTTCAACTACCAAAAAATTGCAGGAAAAATAATTGTATTTTTCAAGATTATTTTTGGGACTTCTTGTAGCCACTTTTTGGATTTTTTGTTTCGAGAAAAATTGCCAGAACAAGCCAAGCATTTGCATCAACTTAAAAAAATAAACATTGACGCAAGAAATTTTTTTTTGGGTGGGGGACAACAATGAATATGTCGTGACAAGAAAATATCATTGGAAATGGTTCTTTTCGTCGATTTTGCCAACAATTTTCAGCAACTTCAGTAGCGGGAAAAAGTATTTTTTCTTTTATTCTAATTTCAAAAATCTTGCATGATTGTATATGTATATGTGTATATATATATATATATATATGTATGTCTTTCAGAATTAAAGGAAACAAATCAAATCATATTATATCTTATAATTAATCATTTCTTCCCAAATAGACTAATTTAAAGGTATCTTATAATCAACAGGCAATAATGATTAACATTGCCGAAGATTGTGTTTGAATTGGATTTGTTGAATTATGATCATAATTATGATTACCTTCGTTTATTTGACTTGGTGTACATAAATTAAGGGGCTGGATTGATTGTTATCGCGAAGGAAGACTATCAAATGATAGATGCTTATTATACTTGTACACAAATTATCATTATCATTTCTGAATTATTAATTTTGTTATTGGAAAAAGCTAAATGTACTTAAGAACAACTTACAAAAAACTTACTTCTTCACCTGTGAATTATTGATATGCGGAAAATCAAGAAATTTGAAATTCAAAATTTGAATCTAAAAAAAAAAACTAACAAAATGAGTTCTGTAAATAAAATTGTCAGTATATGTTGCACTACTTTTTATTCTTTTCCAGATAGTTTTGTAGGTAGTGATAGGAGTAATGTAATATATAATTTTTAAGAATAAATAAATAAAAAGGCAAACTAACCTCTTTCTGTCACATTAGCACACATGGAATGCACATTATTTATTTCTAATATACCCACTATTTTGAATAAATTACTATTATTCTTATCGTCTTCATAGCATACATATCTTTAAAGCAAGATAATATTTTTGGTGCAAAGCAACATATTTTATTCCTATTGAGACACGTCTTCTATTCTTGGGCTAAAGAGACACGTCTTCTATTCTCGGGCTAAATAAATTTGAGTAAATAATATTAAAAGTTGAGTAAATAAATACTAGAAAATATGAAATTTTGAAATTCAGACTTTTTGCAAGAATTTCAAAAATCAAGTATTTACAACCACTTCAAAAATCGGCAAAAAGTTTTTTTTTTTGGGGGGGGAGGGGGGAGAGGGCACCGTACTAGTTTAAAAGTATTATGAGCTAAAGAGAAACCATTTTTTCGAATACAAAAAAATAACCGAAAAAACCAGTTTTTTTTTCCCATAATTGTTTGCCATTGTTGTGGGACTTTTTCCGAACTTTTTTGGACTTTTCGTGGTGAGCAAAATACAGCAAAAATTTATTTGAGGGTGGGGACGACAATAGTGGCTAAGACGTGGTGACAAAACATCGTAGTAAATGGTTCTTTTTGGAGAGTTTTCCTACAATTTCCCATAGCAACAAAAAATTTATTGAGGAAGAAATTTCTTATCAGTAAATATCCCGTTCGAACGTTTTATTAATCAATGGAACGGAAAATGACTTTCGTCAATATTTTGGAATGAAATTCAAATTTCATCATTAAAAGTCAATTCTTGGACAATTTTATTTCATCCTTATCAACCATTATTTCATAAACCAATTAATGTATTTTGAGCTCTACCAGTACAATATTTTTTTTTGTGACTGGTATGGTCTTCACTACTACTGATACTCTCTATAGAAAAACATCCAAGAGACAGCAATAAGGACTCAATCTCATCCTTCATAGAAAGACAAGACTCAACTTCTACAGAAAAAAGTCCAAAAGGCGAACTCCTTTTTTTTTTTTACTAAACAATAAGGAAAGTACTAAGATAGACGCAAAAAAGAACAGATTACATTTTGTACCAACTTCGATAAATTTTAAAATTTATGACAGTGCATGAAGGCAACACGCTTTGTCTCTTTTTAGCCACAAAAATCATATCTGAAAGATTTTATGGTAGCGATTTCGGTAATCCGGCACATGTGGCTTGGAAGGAGACAAAGTGAGATAGCTTCATCTTTTTCCACTGGATTTGCGCTTATATGCCTTCTCTAGGTAGTCCAGACTCAGAGCTGCTATTAACGTCGAATCAAACCCAAATCCCCTTGCATCAAGATTGGGGTTTAACGAAGCATCTCAATTAAAACAACAAGTATGATAAAGGTAAACATAATCATAAATCTATGCAACCAATTTTACAAACTACTATAATTATATTTGAAAATAATGAATAAAATAGAAAATCTAGAATGATTGAACCCATAACAAATCAAATGTTTAGAATTAAGTTATATATTGAAGTCATTACAGGACATGCAATTCTCCACCCGTTATAAGACTTATTAGACATGTAAATCATAATAATAGTAATAACAACAACAACAACAACAACAATAATAATAATAATAATAATAATGCTCTTATAAAAGAAAATAATTTCAAATAAAATAATTGTTAATTGTTTCAGAAAACTAAATGGATATAATTGTAATAGGAATGATAAAACATAAAAATAGAGTATTAATTTGAATTTTTAAAAAGTATAATGTTTTTTAAATGAAAGTAATATTAATTTAAAAAATGTGTTCAATATGATTCATTATTATGAGAAATAATATGAAATGATATCCTAAAGTAATAAAATATTATTCTTTAAATTTAAAAATATTATTTTCTTTTTGGAACTGAAATATAATATTATTGTTCTTTTCAAATTTTTAATTGCAATCCCGATCTTTGAAAGGATAAAAAATATTTATAGTTCTTTTAATAATAATTTTAAAAATGTATTATATTGAATAAAGTTAGATATAGTCATAGAGTGTGCAAACGATGAGTAATCTTTTAAAAAAAATGAATCCTTTATTAAAAGAATGGTGGATTTAGCACAAGAGACTAAGTCACCAATAAGGCCAAATGACATTTTGTTTCATATATATTTTTTTTATACTGTTAAACATTTAAAAAATACTTCCTTAATAATTGAGTAAAAAATAAATAAATAAAATTCCAGGACGTGCGCCATTGGGACATGTAGCATTTTCTTTAAAAAATTAATTTTTTTATATAAGCCTCATTTTTTCGAATACTATTTTATGGTTTCAAATTGGTTTTTAAGGAGACGTTTGGATTCGTAAGTCATCTCAGTTCATCTCAACTCATCTCAACTCATTTCACTACTATTCAGTAACTTTAACTCACAAATCTCACTACTATTCACAACTCATCTCATTACTATTTACAATCCATCTCAACTCATCTCAGCTCATCTCAAGTCATCTCAAGTCATCTTCGAATCCAAACATCTCCTAAATGTTATCAAATTTTTTTAAAAAACTTGTCATTGTAGTTAAATTTTTAAAATAGACTCTACTCGATCATCGAATGACCCAATGCCGCACTCAACTCAATTTTTTGCAAAGCGCACCGTTTAAAATGATCAGCAGATTTTTCAATCAGTTTCGAGTCCATTCCGAAAATCCCTAGTTCTCTCCTGCACAGCGAAATCGGCCAGTCCACTGCCCAGCCTGATAAGGATAAGGTCAAAACAGATTCAAACAACAAGTCCAACTCCAGTAAGTTCAGAGCAGATTCAAAAGAAATCAACTCCAAGTCCAACTCCATCCCAAAGTATTCGGATACCACCGTCTCAAGCCCAAGTTTCTAGGAGATAACATTTATCATATTGAGAAAATCAAATCTTGTAACTGACTGATCTATCTTGTAAACAGTTTATTATATATATACAATCTCTCGTCAGCCATTAAAGGAAGAGAGCATAACCCAGCAAATCACCGTCTGTTTTACAGCCAACGTGTAACCGCAGCAGCAAGCACCTTCATAGAACCACCATGCAGCCGCTGCTACCTCCTTCAACCACCATCACCAAGACCCATATCGGCCTCCATCTTCGATCACGTGGAAACTGACGCGACCACCATAGCACCCGTGGCCAACCACCTTTGTGCATGACCCGCGCCACTGTAAATCTCCACCGAAGCCCAGCTGTTGCACGCCGCTTCATCGTAGAAGCCCAACTCTAGTCGGCCACCGCTACTCTGCCCTGCACTTCCGTGCCGAGCCGCCGGTACGCTTTGGACGTGTAGGGCTCTGTTTTTGCACGCCAAAACAGGGGAAGCATCCCCACCGTGAGCCACCTCGTTAGCCCCCTCCACTTCGACGCCACTGCCATCAGAAGACACCGAAGGACGAG